>NW_025918192.1:0-14735 GCF_019202785.1 Penaeus chinensis | reverse complement strand
TCTTTGGTAATATAGTGCAGATAAAATTTTTTCTTAATTCATTTCTTTTTTCATATTTCCCTTATAGTAGCTTTATTCCAGCCTTTATTTAAAATAGCAAATGTTAATATGCAATTGCATTTTCATGTAAATAAATCATCTGTAAAGCAAATTTTCATCACCTTTAGTATTGTGTTAATTTTATCAATTTGCTTACAAGTTTTTTTTTATTATTCTTTAAGAATAAAAAAAACATTTTGTTATGGATACGTAATGATGAGAGATTTTTATTTTTTATCTTTTGTTATCTTTGATCACATCTTTCCCAAGAATAAATTTTATAATTGGTATCGAAATAGTGTTTGCTTTTTAAAAATTAAGGAATAAGGTCGTGTTCCTCTTTTAATATTAGTTTAAAAAAAATAAGTTTTTCAAAGTCTTTTCCCCTCTAATTTTATTGCCTAAAGAACTTTAGAGGAAAATTAGCAATATCTGCGATAATACCCGGTACCGGTTTCTATCAAAACGAGTCTATATATAATGTAGGGGAAAGTATATCGCGGGCCTTTAATCCTCGTCCTTGACTTCGTGGATTGATTTCAATGCATTATTTTTGGTTTTTTTGATATGTAAATTTTTTTTTCCCCATTATGGAAAATCATTGACTTCATATTCTGCAGTAATATTGTCATTTTTTTAACTCTTTTCCCCTTACAAAAGTATTGTTTTTCCGGTTGGGGCTAATTTCAAATTTTAACAGCAGGGAAGTTTAACAGGTAATCAGCTTTAGATTACTCAAATTTTTAAATTTTTAACCCTTTTTCTAATTTAATAATCCTAATGCACGTTTTAAGTGTTAAACAAAGGCCTCTTTTGGATGCAGTGTTTAAAACTACTCCATCGTTTTTCCCTAGAGGTTTAATATTTCTTTCAGACAAAACGTTTCTCGATATTGGAATCCAGCTTCTGTTTAGTGCATTCAATAACCCCCCAATGATGTTAATATATATTCCATATTCTCTCATTGTTTATATAGATGTTTTTGTTCAAATATATTGTTTCTTCTTTTATATTCCCAAATTGGGAAAGTAATAAAAACAATTTTAATCATAATATACAAAATTTTATTTATTTTTGATGAATGTTGTATATTTTTAAAACAAATATAAAATTTTATATTATAAATAATAATATATAAATATTTAAAATAACTTGTTTATTTATTACAATTTCAATTATAAAATGGGACATTTTTTCAAAGTGAATAGTCAAATTTACAAGCAAAACCCTATGCTTAAGGAAGAAAATAATATATATTATATATATATATAATATTTTATTTTATTATTTTTAATTCATACAATTTTTTATATATATATATATTTTTTAATATATATATATTTTTAGTTAATATATTAAATCAGAATTTATAGGTTTTAATTTAAAATTATTCTTGTCACAAATGGGACAATACTTCAACTTATAGGTACAAATATTCACAGGCAACCATATGTTTACACGGAAGTACATTATACATATTTTTAATTAACCATACATATTTTACATATATGATCTTTCTGAATTTGTTCAGTAAACTTTCTAGATATTTGCTCTGGGTAGAGTTCTTGAGATGCAGATTTCCATATTCTTTTATATTGGGGTAAGATTCTTGAGAAGCAAGGATTTCCATGTTCTCTATTTTGGGTAGATTTTCTTGAGATGCAAGGATTTCCATATTCTCTATATTGGTAGAGAGTTTCCCTTGAGATGCAAGGATTTCCATATTCTCTATATTGGGTAGATTTCTTGTTCTGTTTCAGGTGGAAAATACTCAATAATATCCAGGTCAGGTACAACAAGTGGAGGAAACTCATCACACGTGGTTCGGGTATAACTTTTATCAGAGTTAAAGGGAGGTACGATTATATATGGTTTGTCTATTCCAGATACAGGTACGGGAAGATGAAAGGGGTTTTTACTTTTTTCACAAAAATTGCTTAAAACTAAATAAAACCAGGTAGGATGTAAGCTTTCTCCCATATTGTTCACAGATGATGATGGGGACCGGATTATAGATCAAAATCGACCAGAATATATGCATCTTTTGTTTATTTAATAGACGTCTAATGATGGATGGTGGATCGGAATATTTGGATTTATCTTTTAATATCACAAATAAATGGTTCTAAAAATTAAATATGGCCAGCCGGTCTCATCAATATGTTTTTTAAGAGTACTTTTAACATCATTTATAGAAATACCCCTTTGAATAATATACATTGGACAAATATCTAATTTTCATCATTATATTCCAAAAGATCCCCATATGATTTAATAATGTAGGATCATATTGATCTTGAATATTTTTAACAAATTTTTTCCTTTCTTTAAAAGGAGATGGGTACAATTTGGATACCATTTAGCATGTTCATGCCACGGTATATCCTTTTTCCCCTCCAAGTTACCAATAACACCCAAACAGGAAAAGCAACGAACGCGGTCACCCAAACCTTCAAATAGAATCCAGCTTCGGCAAAGAGTTGTGGGTTGTGGTTTTTGGTCAAAAGCATTTAGGCCAGTTATTGAAGCTCGCAAGTCTCTTTTCGTTTGTAATAAATCTCAACTCATAATGTAAATACATGTGTCTTATGATATCACCTGTGGAAAACTTCCGTCTCGGTATTTCATATATAACTCGATGTAATAGTATTTTGAAAATGTTCTTCTTTTCGATAGAACATTACTAAATGCTTCCTCATTAATAAGAGGACAACTAGGGGATACACGTTGATGTATTTTTCTTATTATATCGCCTTTTTTCAAGGTCTTTTATTTTATTTCACAAAAGATACATTTCAATATGGTCTCCTTTATAATAATATCCATCAGCAGCTAAATCTATAGGAGAAAATCCCAATCGATATGCCTTACCGATAAATGTTTCTAATCGAAACTGCTCCCATTCTAAAACCCTAACCCCGGCCAAATGCCTTATTTATCTGAGGCGGCTTAAAAAACTTTTCAATATTTTTCAAAGGAATGTAGACTTTGCGCAAACAGACATTTGGGGCTCTCTCCTTATGAATCTTTATAATATCATCTGATGTTTTGATAGTTTTTTAAATCAATTGTTAAATCACAAAAAAAACACTTTATATGATTGTTAATAAAATAAAAATCCAGCTTTAGCCAGTAGTCTATAGTTGATGGGTAACTGTAATATCCTTTTGTGATACATTCTTTGAATGTATTCTCTCTGTTCTGAATAAGGATTAAAATCTTTATCTCTATTATTTTTATTCATCATAAATATGCAGTCCCAAAAGTATATGATAGAGGGTGACTTGTTTGTCGTCAAGGGATAACTATTTTCATTGATATATATAATATATATATATAATATTATTATATAAAATATATATATAATTTTTGTAGTATATTATCATATACTGCTCAGCATCAAAATAATTTTATTAGTACGTTTATTCAGAAATCGTTTTACTCACAGGAATATAAAGTAAACATATGTTTTTATCATTAAAAGTTATATAATAGTTTTCAGTCTTTAGGTATTTTATATTATTTTTTATATATAATATATAAAATATATAATTTTATATAATGATTAAACAATGATAACTTGATATTATTGGATATGTTCTTGACAAATGGGACATTTACCTAAGGCAAAAATACAATGAACACAAGCAAACCTAATGTTTTACATGGGACTTTATTATACATATACTATTAATCTTACACCTTTTACATATCTCGGGGGCATTTTTTATTTGGGGTAAAGTTTCTTGAGATGAAAAAGTTTCCATATTCTCTTCTGCATTGGGTAAAGTTTTTTGAGATGATAAGTTTCCATATTTTCTGCATTGGGGTAAAGTTTCTAGAGATGCAAGGATTTCCATATTTTCTGCATTGGGTAAAGTTTCTAGAGATGCAAGGATTTCCAAAATTTTCTGCATTGGGTAAAGTTTCTAGAGATGCAAGGAAAATCCATATTCTCTTCTTCGGGTAAAGTTTCCAGGTCAGGTACAATAAGTGGAGGAAGCTTAGCAATATGCATTTGGGGTACAATAAATGATAAACCAGGAGGATACAAACTTTCTCCCATGTTGTTCACAGATGGAGATGGAGACTCGCTTTTGGATAAAAGCGATTGGGATTTTTAGATTGATACGATAGAATATAATGCTCATTCGTCTTTTTTAATAGACGTTTAATGATGGAAGGGGTTTAGAGAGTATTTGTATTTAGAATTTTTATATCGTCAATAAATGGTCTAACCTTAAGTATGGCCAGCCAGTCTCATCAATGTGTTTTTTAAAGATATTTTTAACACATCTCTAAATAAGCCCATATATATTCACATTTGACAATACCCCAATTTCATCATTATATCCATAATATCAAATGATTAAATATAGTTTAATTCTAATGAAATTTGATCTTGAATGTTGTCAACAAATTCTACCTTCCTTTCTTTAAAAGGAGATAGTTACAAATCGGATACCATTTAGCATTTTCATTCAAGGTATATCCTCCTTCCCAATTGGAATAATACCATTACAATGAAAGCAGTTAACATGGTCACTCAAACCTCTATAATAAAAGCCAGCTTCGGAAAGAGCTTGTGGTTTTTTGATGAATACATTCAGGGCCCAGTTATCAAAACTTGCTATCTCTTTTTTTCTGCCATGAAACCTTTTCCAAAAGAAGTAGTATGTCTCAAGGGGCCTTTTATATATGAATTTTTCCTCTCTTGAGATAATACATCTTTCGATCTAACAACATATCGAAAATGGTCTTTTTACAATTTGAAATATTTGATGTTATTTCCCCAGTAACAAAAGGACAAACTAGGGGATTGATGTCGATGTTCTTCTTTAATATATCATCTTTTTCAGAGCCGTTCATTATCGTTTTACAATAAATACACATAACATGGTCTTCTTTTCTCAAAGAAAAAAATCCATCAGCAGCTAAATCTCTAGGTGAGATCCAATCGATCGGCCATTCGAAAAATGTCTCTATTCGATAATGCTCAGGGTTTTCAATTGATAAACCCTCGGAAAAGACTTGTGTATTTGAGGGGGTTTATAAAACTTGTCAATATTTTCAAAGGAAAATAAACTTTGCGCAAACAGACAAATTTTGGGCTTTTCTCTTTATGAATCTTTATAATATCTCTGATGTTCCGATAAAATTAGGATCAATTATTAAATCACAAGTAAAGCACTTATATGATCATTTATATTGAAAAAATCCAGCTTTGGCCAATAATAAATGGTTGAGGATAATCTATTCGTAGTATATATATTAAATGTATTCACTCTGTTTTGTTCAGACAAAAATGATTAAGGATTTAACTTTATCCTTATTGTAAACATCATAAATATCATGATCTTATGCGATCAAAATATGGGTAGAGGTTGACTTGTATCTGTCGTCAAGCGCAATAATAAAGCAGTATATATTATTCCCCATTATCAATAATATTTTTATATTCCGGTCTTTAGGAATAGTTTATTTTTATAATACAAATATATATATATATATTATATAAAATTATATATATTATAATATATATATATTTTCCATATTAATAGGTAATTATAATATTGTATATATATAGTATTTTAAATATATATAATATATTTTTATATATATATATATATATATAATATATATATTTCACTATATTGTAATGGTTGATATATACATAACTTTGTAATATATATATTTCACTATATTATAATGGTTAATAATAAACATATACTTTTATTCAACACACAATAGGCTTCGTTATATACTTGATTTCTTTTTTTTTGACAATGAACAATTCACATGACAAGAGCACATTCTTCACAATAACCATATTGTGACAAAGGAAGATACAATATACATACACGACTAATCTTACACTTTTTACATAAAGTGATACTTCTCGGCTTATTGCTTCGGGAACAGCTTCTAGAGATGCAGGGGTTTCCATGTTTCTGCATTGGGTAAAGTTTTCTTGAGATATATGAAATCTCAGTATTCTCTTTTTCAGGTGTAAGAGGCACAATCGTATCTGATATATTAAATACTGGAAATGTAGGGTTTCACTTATTTCATACAAGTTGCTTAAAGATAATATTCCAGGAGGATACAAACATTTTCCCGTATCCATTTACAGATGGAGATGGAAACTCGCTTCTGGATAGATGAAAATTCGATTATAGATCGAATCGACAGCATATATGGATCTTTCGTCTCATTTAATAGACGTTTCATGATGGATGATGGATTAACATTATATGTGATATTTTTATCTCATTATGTCATAAAGAAATGGTCTATGCTTAAATATGGCCAGGGTCCTCTATTAATATAAATTTATCAAGGAGTATGTTTAACACCCATTTATATGATATCCTAACATTATTACACATTTAACAATATCCAATTCCCATCAATTTACCCATTGGTTCCATGCCCTTCATTTTTTTTGATCGAATTAGTTCATTTTCTAATTTCATTGTTCTCGAACGTATTCAACAAATGAATGTCCTTTTTTTATAAGGAGATAGTTACAATTTGGATACCATTTAGCATGTTCAGCCACGGTATATCTTTTTTCTCCCAAATTTGTGAATAACACCACTACAGTGAAAGCAGTGAACATGTCATAGAGACCTTTAAAAAAAATCCAGCTTCGGCAAGTGCTTCTGGTTCTTGCTTAACATTGTCAGGCCAATTATGGAAGCTGCTAGTCTCTCTTTTTTTTCGTGAAATTTTTATCAAAAGAAATACAGTGTTTAAGAGGTTATCAATTTTTGATTCATTCTTTTTGGAATAATGTGTGTCTTTTTCCCTGGCAGTTTATAAAAAATGTTTACACCTTCTTTTAGGAATATTTAAGGGTTGTTTTCCCAGTAACAAAAGGACAATCAGGGGATATATGTCGATGTACTTCTCTTACAAATATCACCTTTTTTAAGACGCATATTTTTTTGGCAAAGACACATTCAACAAGGCCCCTTCTTTTTGTATAAAGAAATCCATTAGCAGCTAATTCTGTAGGAGATATCCAATCAATTTGGGGCCAATCGATAAATGTCTCTAATCGTACCTCCTCATGCATATATGGATATGTAAAAATCGGGTCTTAATGGTTTAATAAGTCTTGCATATTGTAGGTGGTTGATAATTTTGGGTCAATATTTTAAAAGGGGATAAAAATTTTTGGGGCAAACATACATTTGGGTTTTTCTCCTTATGATTTTTATAATATCATCGGGTGTTCTGATATTTTTTAGATCAAATGTTAAATTACAAGAAAAACACATTATATAATCCTTAATAGGGAAGAATCCAGCTTTGGCCAATAGTAAGGGTGGATGGCGGGCTGGCCTTTATCTACATGTTTTTCATCTTTGAATATATCGAATGTATTCAGCCCATTATCTACATGTTTTCATCTTTGAATATATCGAATGTATTCACCTAGTTTTGTTCATGACAAAAATGATTATATTTTAAACTCTTTCTCTTTGTCTGTAAGCATTTTTGAATACTATGACCTTTTGCAGTCAATTTATATTGTTGGTAGCGGTTGACTTGTTTCTGTCGTCAATGAAATCAATAATTTCCATATACTCTCAACATCAAGTCTCTCACGGGATCAGAGTAATATATATATAGTATATAAATTTATAAGTTACTTTTCCACACAATATTCTCTCACATGATCTATAAATATGACAGTTTATACTGGTAAGTTGACTTGTTTTTGGGTTTTATAGCAATTTATTTTCAAATACCCCCGACAGCAAGTATTATTTCGTTTTTCTCACAGGATGTGGAAAAGTCACATTTTTGTTTTTGTGTTTTTCTCTCACAGGAAATATAAAAAGATAAATATACTGGTAGTGGTTGACTTGTTGTTGTTACATAGCAATTTTAAAGTTTAAATACCCTCAACAATAAGTATTATTTTGTTTTTCTCACAGGATATATAAAATGTCATATATTGTCATATATTTTTAATAACAATCTTATATATTTACAATATTATGATGATTAATACATATATACATTTCTAAAATTATTATATCTAAGATACACTACAATATACAACTTTTTTATTATACATTTTCCATATATTTGATTCAAGACATGATAGCTTTCGTTATAAATTCAAAATTTGCTCGACAAACAGGACAATTTTTTAACTGAAGACTACAACATAACAACAGCGATATGTCCCACATGGCATATATAATACACATGCTTATTTGTCATACATACTTTTGCAACTATAAATTTCAATATCGGTATTTCTGTTTCGGGTAAAGTTTCTTGAGATGTTGGGTTTATTTCCATATTTTTCGGGGCATTGGGTAAAATTTCTTGAGATGTTTGGGTTTTTCCATATTCTCGGCATTGGGTAAAGTTTCTTGAGATGTTTGGGTTTCCATATTCTCGGCATTGGGGAAGTTTCTTGAGATGTTTGGTTTCACATTCTCGGCATCGGGTAATGTTTCTTGGAATGTTTGGTTTTCCACATTCTCGGCATTGGGTAAGGTTTCTTGAATGATTGGTTTTCCATATCCCCGGCATTGGGTAAGGTTTCTTGAATGTTTTTTTTCCAATTCTCGGCTTGGGTAATGTTTCTTGAAATGTTTGGTTTTTCCCAATTTTCGGCATCGGGTAATGTTTCTTGAAAGTTTGGTTTTCCACATTCTCGGCATTGGGTAAGGTTTCTTGAGATTTATTGGTTTTCCATATTCTCGGCATTGGGTAATGTTTCTTTAAATGTTTGGTTTTTCCCTATTCTCGGCATGGGTAATGTTCTTGAATGTTTGGTTTTCCCATTCTTTGCATTGGGTAATGTTTTCTTGAGATGTTTTGGTTTTCCATATTCTCGGCATTTGTTTTTTGGGTAATGTTTTTCCCTTGCAGGGTAATTTTTGGTTTTTTTCCATATTCTGGCATTGGGTATAGTTCCTAAATCTTTTCATCTGCCATATTTTGTGGCACTTGATAAATTCCTGTGACGTCAGGGACTCTAGGATGTGAACCAGGAATATGTACATTTAAACCAGGGGGATACCACTTTCTGCATTGTTTCTCAGGAAAGGATTATATTTACTTTATTTTAAAACATTAATAAATGATTCTACTCTTAAATATGGCCCGCCAGTTTTTATCAATATGTTTCTTAAAGTATTTTTAACATCATCTCTAGAAAAGCCCATGGATATTTCACAATTTTTACAATATCTAATTTCATCATTAATCCATAAATCAAATGATTATTAGTTTAATTTCTTGAAAAATTGACGAAGTTGTCAACAATTCTTTTCCTTTTTTTAAAAAAGAATTACAATTGGATCCTTTAGCGTTCATTCCAAGGGATATCCTCTTTTTCCCCAATTTCGAATTGACCCTTAAGTGAAAACAGGAAAAAAAAGGTCATCCAAACCTCTAAATAAAAACCATTCGGTAGAGCTTGTGGTTTTTTGATGAACCTTCGGCCAGTTACGACATTAAACTTTGCTAACTCTTTTCTTCTGTCATGAGACTGTTTTAAAGAAAATAATGTTTCAAGAGACCTTTTTTTAGGGACCATCATATGTGTTTTACTCATTGATTTTAAAAATCCAACCAGTTTATGGGCAAACAATTTTAAAAAACAGGATGTTTCTAACCAAATTCCCATCTCCCTCATCCGCCTCACATTCTAATAAAGGACAATATTTGGCGAACTCGATGTTCATTCTTATTATATCCCCTTTTTAAAAGTCCCTTTTTTTTTATTTACAAATAGATACAATGAACAGGTCTTTTTTTCTTGTAATAAAAAACCCATCAGCAGCTATTCTTGGAGAATCCAATCGATCGGCCCCAACGTATATGTACAAATCGAATTTTCTCATAACGTAATGTTGGCGAGAAAAAAGGGCCTTACGTTTTTTTTTTTTGGGCATTTACAAAACTCATAAATTTTTAAAAAGGAAAAAAAAACTTGCGCAAAAGACTTGGGCTTCTTTCCCTTTTATGAACTTTTAATATCATCTGTTTTTGAGTCTGTTTATTCAATCATTAAATCACAAAAAAAGCATTTTATACAATTTGAATAAAGAAAAATCCAGCTTTGGCCAATAGTGACCGCAATGAGTATCCTATATTTATGGGGATTGTGAATGTATACTTCATGGTTTTCATGAAAAAAAATACGGATTATCTCTTTTCTTCATCTGAAACGTAATCATCATGGATATCACAACTAGGTGGCCAAAAATCTATCATATTATCACAATTATCGGACCATTACATCTTTAAGCGAATGACTGATCATCGTCATGCGCAAATAAATAGCAATATGGAATTTATCCTCAACATGAAGTATGTACTTGAATTGATTTACCTCGGCTTATTAATAATTATTTAATCCTAAAACAAAAAAGTAATTACCCTAAATTTGATTTATCCTCGGCGTTTATATTAATTAATTAAATCCTAAACATGAAAAATAACCCTAATTGCATACCTCGGGTTATATGATAAATTACTTATAATATTTTCCTAATTTTCTTCACAGGACCCACAGGATCACGGGATATATAAAAAAAAAATTTTTTTGGTCTTTAGAATAACTTTGTGTATTAGTGATAAATAGCGGTATTTCTCCCAACCCTAATATAAAGTATTTTTACATCAAGATTATAATGTTTTTTTTTTCTTTTTACAGGATATAAAAAATATATTTAGTTTGTCTTTAGGAAAATTTTATTTCTAAAAAGTATTATTTTATTTCTTTAAGGATAGTAAAAAGTCATGAAATTTTATTTTATTTTAGGGAAAAATTTATAAAATATATAATTATTTTAAATTTTAAAATAAATTTCGAAATTATTTTTATAAAAGACATATTAATAAACAAACTATTTTTTATACATTTTTCCCTTATTTTTCTGACATGATAGCTTTGTTTTATATTCAAAATTTGCTCGAAAAAGACAAATTTTTTTAATGAGACACAAAATAACCCAACAGCGATATTCACATGAAAAATATATACACATGGTTATTTTGCTACATATTTGCAACTAAAAATTTTTAATATCGGGATTTTCTGTTTCGGGTAAAGTTTCTTGAATGTTTGGGTTTTTTCCATATTCCGGATTGGGTTTTAAAATTTCAGGTATTGGTTTTCCATATTCCGGCATTGGATGATTGGTTTTTTCCATATTCTCGCATTGGATGATTGGGTTTTCATATTCCGGTTGGGGTTTGGTTTTTTCCTATTCTCGCATTGGATGATTGGGTTTTCCTAATTTTCGGGGTTGGATGAAATTTGGTTTTCCATATTCTCGGGATTGGGTGTTTGGTTTTCCCCTATTCCGCATTGGGGTGATTGGTTTTTTTCCCTTTCTCGGGGGGGGGTTTTCAAGATTTGGTTTCCAATT
Source organism: Penaeus chinensis (assembly GCF_019202785.1). Lineage (NCBI taxonomy): Eukaryota > Metazoa > Arthropoda > Malacostraca > Decapoda > Penaeidae > Penaeus > Penaeus chinensis. The sequence continues at coordinate 3,285 of NW_025918192.1, read as the reverse complement.
CTCGGCATTTGGAAAGGTTTTCCTAGGGGGGATGATTTGGTTTTCCCTATTCTCGGCTTGGGTAAATTTCTGGATGCTTGGTTTTCATATTTTCGGGGATTGGGGAAAAGTTTCTAGAGAGCTTGGTTTTCATATTTTCGGATTGGTAAAGTTTTAGAGATGCTTGGTTTTCCCTATTTTCGGGATTGAGTAAAGTTCCAAATTGGTTCTTCTATTCGTGGAATATCCTCAACAGAAGTAATATATCCTCTGAATTGATATATCCTCAGCATTTATAATTTTCTTTTTAAATGTTTTACTTCAACATAAAGGGAATAATCCCTAAATTGATTTTTCCTCACATTATAAATATTTCGTTTTTTTTTATCTTAAACATGAAGTAATATACCCTTAAATTTGAAATATCCTCACAAAATATATTTTTCTTTTATATGTTTATCTTCACGGGAAGTAATTACCTCTGAATTGATATATCCCTATTTCGTTATATTTTTTAATATTCAATGGAAGTAAATATCCTCGAATTGATATATCCTAGCTTAATATTATTTCTTTATATGTTTTTTCCATGATCACAGGACATAAAAAATAATATTTGGTTTTTAGGAATAAACTTTGTGATCATATAATATAAGTATTTTTCCCCCTATCCCCTCAACATAATAACATTACATCAAGATTACAATGTTGATTTTTTCTCTTACGGGATGGGAAAATAATATAATCACCCATAGGAAATAGCCATTTATTAATAAAATATTGTAAATATTACCTTGTTTTTTTTTTTCTCTTGAAAAAATATTGACATCCGAAAACTATTGTAAATACAAAAAAAAATATTACATATATATAAATAATCTATATATTTTCCATATAAAATATATATATAAATATAAATATAAATTTTTATATATATATATTATTAATATATATTATTTTTCTTTCAGGACTGAAGATTTTACTGTATGTGTGATCCTTTTTCGACACATGGACGTTAGAAAATTTTGAAGAGTACACCAACCAAGTAACCAAATGTCCAAAGGAATATATACCATATGTCCCGCTTTGTCAACAACTTGCATATATAAATTGAATCTCGGTATTCTCGTAGGGTGAAGTTTTTTGAGATTAAGGGTTTCCGTATTCTCTTTTTGGGTGAATTTTTTTGAGATTAAGGGGTTTCCCATTTTTTTCTTCCGTGTTGTTCACAATGGAGAGGGGAGACTCGTTTTTGAATAAAAGCGTTTGAATATAGCATCCCCATTCTTTTAATCTTAACGATACTTGGTGGTATAAAGTATTTATATTTACTTTTTTTAATATCATTAATAAATGGTTCTATCCTTAAGTTGGCCACCCAGTCCATCAATATGTTTCTTAAAGGTATTTTTAACATACTCAAATACCCATGGATATTACAATTTGAAAATTCTAATTCATCATTATATCCATAAAATCAAATGATTTATATAGTTTAACTCTGATGAAAAATTGATTTTGAATTTTTAACAAATTCTCCCTTTCTTTAAAAAGGGAATAGTTAAAAATTTGGATCCTTTAGCATTTTAAACCCCAAGGTATATCCCTTTTTCCAATTGTGAAAAATACCATAACAGTAAAAGCATGAACATGGTCACTCACACCTTTATAATAAAACCCAGCTTTGGGGAAAGGGGCTTGGGGTTTTTTTATGACCTTTTCGGGGCCAGTTACGATATTAAAGCTTCTAGTCTCTTTTCTTCGTCGAAAAAAGCTTTACATAAAGACATAGTTCAGGGCACGTACGTTTCTTAAGGTTTTTTTATACTTTCTTCATATTCCATTATTTCTTTTACCACAATACAAAATTTTGTATCGGGATAGTTTATTGTTACTCCCATGTATCATAAAGAAAAAAAAAAATTGGGGGAGAAAACTCGATGTTTTTCTCTTAAAAGTCACCTTTTTTAAAGTCTCCTATTTTTTTATCACAAAACTACATGCTACACGGTCTTTTTTTTTTAGATAAAAAATCCTTTTAGCAGCTAATTTTAGGTGAATCCAATCGATCGGCCAACGATAAAAGTATCAAATCATAAATTTCCATATTTTAAAAAGTTCAGTCGAGAAAAAAGCCTTAACTTTTTTTTTTTAGGCAGTTTACAAATCTCAAAATATTTCCAAAGGAAAAAATAAAAATTTGCGCAAACAGACATTTGGGGGTCTCCCTTATGGATCTCTATAATTCAACTGGGCTTTTAGCCTTTCTAGTTAAACGTTTAAATCACAAGAAAAGCACCCTTTTATGTTTCCTAAGTAGAAGAAATCCAGCTTTACAATAGTTTGATTAGTTTGATGGTACTTTTTGACCCGATTCTTCGAATTTTTTTGTGTGAAAATATAATCTGTTATTTTTATGGCAAATTAAAATTTGGAATATCCTTTTTTTTTTCATCGTAAACATCAGAATGTCCAAAAATTATGATATCACAAACAAAAGACTTTCAATTAAGGGAATTATCCTTAACACCACTTTTTTCTTCACAGGTCTTTAGGAATAATCTTATAATAATAATATTTTTTGGTCTGTCTTTGGAATTTTGATATATCTTTATAAACTTTGCTGAACAAATAATGTGATAATATGCAAAATTTTTCCCTAACCCTCAACATCAAGTAAAATTAAAAATCAAATTACAAAGTTATTTTTTTCTCTTACGGATAGGAAAATAATAAATCAACCATAGGTAATAGCCATTTATTAATAGAATATTGTAAAAAGTACCTTGTTTTATTTCCTTATAAAAATTGACATCTCGAAAACTATTGTAATACAAACAAAATTACATAATATAAATAATATCTAATTTTTCCAAAATATATTTAAAAAAATTTTTTCGATTCAGGACATGATAGGTTTTATATATGTGTGATCTTTTTTTTGACAATGGGACAGTTTTTAAAAAATTTTAAGAGTTCAGCTAACCAAAATAAACCCTATGTCCACACGGAAAAATACCGTTTTTGTGCTATTTTCCCCTACAACTCTGCATATAAATATTGAAACTCGGTATTTTCTGTATTTGTTTTAAGTTTCTTAGAGTAAGGGTTTGTATTTTCTGTATTGGGGAAGTTTCTTTAGATTTAAGGGTTTTTTCCGTATTCCTGTATTGGGGGAAGTTTCTTGAATTAAGGGGTTTTTCCCTATTTTCTGTATTGGGTGAATTTCTTGAGATGTAAGGGTTTCCGTATTCTCTGTATTTGGGGGAAGTTTCTTTGGGTTAAGGGTTTCCTATTTTTTTTCCT
>NW_025918191.1:12500-14022 GCF_019202785.1 Penaeus chinensis | reverse complement strand
AAAAAAAAAAAAAAAAAAAAAAAATGATATAAGCCATTTGCCTACGTCTATTTTTATGTCATTCACGCCTGTCATTCTCCCCCTCCCCTCATATGTCATTCACACCTGTCATTCATGCCCCCCCTCTCCCCCATATGTCATTCACGCCTGTCATTCTCCCGCCCCTCTCCCCCATATGTCATTCATGCCTGCCATTCATGCCTGTCATTCATTCTCCCCCCTCTCCCCCATATGTCATTCACACCTGTCATTCACGCCTGTCATTCATGCCTGTCATTCATGCCTGCCATTCACGCCTGCCATTCACGCCTGTCATTCATTCTCCCCCCCCCTCTCCCCCCAGGACAACATCGCCAACGCCAAGTACGCCATCTCCCCTCTCCCCCATATGTCATTCATGCCTGTCATTCACGCCTGTCATTCATTCTCCCCCATATGTCATTCATACCAGTCATTCACGCCTGTCATTCACTCACGCCTTTCTCCCATATGTCATTCACGCCTTTCTCCCCCTCCCCCATATGTCATTCACGCCTGCCACTCACGCCTGTCTTTCTCCCCCTCCCCCATATGTCATTCATGCCCCCCCTCTCCCCCACATGTCATTCACAACTGTCATTCATGCCTGTCATTCACTCCTGTCATTCACTCACGCCTTTCTCCCATATGTCATTCACGCCTTTCTCCCCCTCCCCCATATGTCATTCACACCTGTCATTCACGCCTGCCACTCACTCACGCCTTTCTCCCATATGTCATTCACGTCTTTCTCCCCCTCCCCCATATGTCATTCACACCTGTCATTCATGCCTGTCATTCACTCCTGCCACTCACTCATGCCTTTCTCCCCCAGGACAACATCGCCAATGCCAATATCTATTTTTATGTCATTCACGCCTGTCATTCATGCCCCCCCCCCTCTCCCCCATATGTCATTCACGCCTGCCACTCACGCCTGTCATTCTCCCCCCAGGACAACATCGCCAACGCCAAGTACGCCATCTCCCCCTCCCCCATATGTCATTCACGCCTGTCATTCATCCCCCTCCCCTCTCCCCCTTATGTCATTCGCGCCTGTCATTCATGCCTGTCATTCACTCACGCCTTTCTCCCCCATATGTCATTCACGCCTGTCATTCACGCCTGTCATTCACTCATGCCACTCACTCACGCCTTTCTCCCCCAGGACAACATCGCCAACGCCAAGTACGCCATCTCCATGGCCCGCAAGATCGGTGCCAGGATCTACGCCCTGCCCGAGGACATCACGGAGGTCAAGCCCAAGATGATCATGACCGTCTTTGCCTGTCTCATGGCCAGGGACTATATCCCCAACATGGACGCGAAGAAGAATTAGAAGGAAGGAAGAGGAGGAGGAAGGAGGAGGAAGAGGAAGGATGGAAGAGGTAAAGGAGGAGGAGGAGGAAGGAAGAGGTAAAGGAGGAAAGAAGGAGGTAGAGGAGGAAGGAAGGACTGTCTTTGCTTGTCTCATGGCCAGGGACTATATTCCCAACATGGACGC
>NW_025918191.1:0-2500 GCF_019202785.1 Penaeus chinensis | reverse complement strand
TATAGAAGGACATATATACATTCATACATACATACGTACGTACGTACGTACGTACATGCATACATACATACATACATACATACATACATACATTCATACATACATATATACATGCATGCATGCATACATACATACATACATACATACATACATACATACATACATACATACATACATACATACATACATACATGCATACGTACATGCATATGTTTTCTGGTCTATTTACATTTAATTCTGTAATATTTAAATGATTTGAAAATTATATTATTTAAATTTTATGTTATATAAATCAAAATAAAATTCAAAATATTTTCATTAACAATAATAATATTAATATTGAAAATAATAATGATAATGATAATGATAATGATAATAATAGTAATAATAATAACAGTAATAATATTAATAGTAATAATAATAATAGTAATAATAATAATAGTAATAATGATAGCAGTAATGATAGTAATAATAACAATAATAATGATAATAATAATGATAATGATGATGATGATAATGATAATGATAATAGTAATGATAATAATAATAATAAAAATGATAGTAATAATAATGATAGTAATAATAATAGTAATAATATTAATAGTAATAACAATAATAATAATAACAATAATAATAATAAAAACAAAAATGATACTGATAACGATAATAATGATATTGTTATTATTATATTTTTTGTCATAAAGAAGATTCTATTGTTTTTTTTTATGATTTAGATGAATATAATTTAATTTGTGATTATCATTTGCCTTTTTATTATTTTTATGATTTATTTAATTATGTATTTTATCAATAATTTTATCAATAATTATTATTATTATCATTATCATCATTATTTTCAATATTAATACTGTTATTGTTAATGAAAATATTATTTATGATAATAATAATAATAATAATAATAATAATAATAATAATAATAATAATAATAATAATAATAATAATAATAATAATAATGATAATGATATTGATAATTCTAATAATAATAGGAATGATACTAATATTAATAATAATAATAATGATAATAATAATGATGATAATAATAATAGGAATGATAATAATAATAATAATAATATTTATTTTCTTATTTATTTTATAATTCATATTATCAATTACTTATTCATTTTATAATTCATTTTATTAATTACATATTCATTTTATAATTTATATTAGAATCTATTTCATAATCAATTTTATCTATTTCATCATCTACTTTATAATCTATTTCATAATCTATTTCATAATCTATTTCATAATCTATTTTATCTATTTTATCATCTATTTTATAATCTCTTTCAGAATCTATTTCATAATCTATTTTATCTATTTTATCATCTATTTTATAATCTCTTTCATAATCTATTTTATAATCTCTTTCATAATCTATTTCATCATCTATTTTATAATCTTATTTTAAAATCTATTTTATCTATTTTATCATCTACTTTATAATCTCTTTCATAATCTATTTCATAATCAATTTATCTATTTCATCATCTACTTTATAATCTATTTCATAATCTATTTTATCTATTTCACCATCTACTTTATAATCTATTTCATAATCTATTTCATCGTCTATTTTATAATCTATTTCATAATCTATTTTATCTATTTCATAATCTATTTTATCTATTTCATAATCTATTTGATTTATTTCATAATCTATTTCATAATCTATTTTACAATCTATTTCCAAGACGACATCCGGGGCATGGTCGAGGTCGATGGTCGATCTAATCTATTATCTATTTTATAATCTATTTCATAATCTATTTTATCTATTTCACCATCTACTTTATAATCTATTTCATAATCTATTTGATCTATTTTACAATCTATTTCCAAGACGACATCCGGGGCATGGTCGAGGTCGATGGTCGATCTAATCTATTATCTTTTTTATAATCTATTTCATAATCTATCTCATAATCTATTTCATAATCTATTTCATAATCTAATTGATCTATTTTACAATCTATTTCCAAGACGACATCCGGGGCATGGTCGAGGTCGATGGTCGATCTAATCTATTATCTATTTTATAATCTATTTCATAATCTATCTCATAATCTATTTCATAATCCATTTCATAATCTAATTGATCTATTTTACAATCTATTTCCAAGACGACATCCAGGGCATGGTCGAGGACTACGAGGAGACACACATGCCGATCAGCGACGACAGTGAGAGGCTGAGGAGGTTCTGCGAGAGGCTGGAGTTCCTGCTCAAGTTTGGGCTCAAGGGTGAGATGGAAGGTTGGGCTCAAGGGTGAGATGGAAGGTTGGGCTCAAGGGTGAGATGGAAGGTTGGGCTGAAGGGTGAGATGGAAGGTTGGGCTGAAGGGTGAGATGGAAGGTTGGGCTCAAGGGTGAGATGGAAGGTTGGGCTGAAGGGTGAGATGGAAGGTTGGGCTCAAGGGTGAGATGGAAGGTTGGGCTGAAGGGTGAGATGGAAGGTTGGGCTCAAGGGTGGATGG
>NW_025918190.1:0-5000 GCF_019202785.1 Penaeus chinensis | reverse complement strand
TATACATATATTCATATATTCATAAATTATTCATATTTATACATTCATAAAAACATATATATATACATATATAATATATATACATATATATTATATATATACATATATATAATATATATATAAAATATGTATACTCTCTATATATAAGTGCATATATATACAGATACATATGTATATACCTGTATATCAGTATATATATACATATATTTATAAAATATTTATACAACAAATATACATAATATGCATATATATATACATAAATATGCATATATATACATAAATATGCATATATATATAAATAGGCATATCTATACATAAATATGCATATATATACATAAATATGCATATATATACATAAATATGCATATATATACATAAATATGCATATATATACATATATATGCATATACATAATATATACAGATATGTATATACATAAATATGCATCTACATAATATATACAGATATGTATATACATAAATACATACATACATACATATACATATATATATCTAAGAATATAGAGGAATATGTATGTATGAATATGAATATATGTACATATATACATATACACATGAAAATGAATATATATATTTATACATATATATGCATATACATGAATATGTATAAATAAATAAATATATATATACATTTATATATATATATAGATATAAATCTATATATACATAATTATATATATACAAATATATACAAATATATACACATACAAATATATTTTATACATATACACAAATATATATAATTTAATATGTATTTCTATAAATTATATACATATAACAAATAAACACGCACACGCACACGCGCACACGCGCACACGCACGTGCACACGCACACGTACACGTACACGTACACGTACACGTACACGCACACGCACACGCACGTACATGCACGCACACGCACACACACACAAACACACGTACACACACTTGCATATATATATATATATATATATATATATATATATAAATGTATATATATATGTATATATATAAATATATATATGCATATATATGTATGTACATATACATACATATATACAAGAATATAGGGGAATATGTATATGATATGTACATACATACACATTATATATAATACATATACATATACTTATATATGAATATACATATATATAAGTACATACATATGTATGTATATATGAATATATGTCTATATATGTATATATATTTATGTATATATATGCATATATATACATATATATGTAATGTATTACATATATGCATATATATATATGTATATGTATATGTATATTTAAGCACACACACACACACACACACACACACACACACACACACACACACACACACACACACACACACACACACACACACACACACACACACACACACACATATAAATACCTATATGTATACATATAGATATATATGTATATGTATATATAAAGATACATATATATAAAGATATGTATATATAAGGGTAAATGTATATATAGATATATGTATATATATATACATAAAAGGTTGTGTGTGTATAATAAATATATATGTGTGGCCTATCATAAATTAGGCTCTAAATTGGCAGGAAATTTATTGTATGCCATAATGCTTCATCACTAATCAATTAGCCTTCTTATACATGGGTCAGTTATCATGATACAAAAGACAAGTGTTAGGCATTACCTGCTTGTCATATGCATTATTCCTATTATATATTTAATGACTATTAACACATTCCTATATGATCAAAATAAGGACAAATTCAAATTAAATATTCGATATTTCCCCCCCTGCTGCCAAACCACAGTTAAGGTTCCAAGGCATAGAAGCCACTACCTCCGCTCTCAAGGCTGCCACACAATGGCGAGTTTGGTCTTGCTGCATGTGTTTTGACGGGGCCACCCACGTTTTCAACTGGGTTCAGATCTGGAGGTCTGGTTGGATGTGGCGGCAGCAGTATGATATCAGGGTGTTCAATAAACCAAGCCTTGACAAAAGGGCAGGCATGGATGGAGCTGTTGTCCTAAATAAGATAAAATGACAGTTTCTGCAAACACCATTGCCCTAACCGTTGGTAGGAAAACCTCCTCAAAGATTTCAACATATCTGCTGCCAGTAAATTGGCCAGGGATGTCATCTGTCAATTCCCGACACCACTCACAGGCATCCACCTAAACCCTGCAGTGATTCGGCCACTTCTGCTCATGATCACTTCTGTAACATAAGGTTCTGTTCATTATTTATTTTTTTCAACACACCTCCTAACAAGTTTTCTGTGTAACTATACATATATAAAAAGATATACATATATACATATATATATATATATATGTACACATATATGCATATCTATATATATGTACATATATATATGTATGTATGTATGTATGTATGTATGTATGTATGTATGTATGTATGTATGTATGTATGTATGTATGTATGTATATATATATTCATATATGTATATATATACATATATATACATGTATATATACATATATATACATGTATATATACATATATATACATGTGTGTATGTATATATATAATATATATACATATATATACATATATATACATGTGTGTATGTATATATATATATATATATATATATATATATATATATGTATATATATATGTATATATATGTATATATATGTATATATACATGTACATATATATAGATATACATATATGTGTACATATATAAATATATGTACATATATATATGTACATATACATATATGTGTGTACATATATATGTATATATGTATTTATAAATATATATATACATATATATATATGTATATATATGAACATATACATATATCTATATATACACACATAAGTGTGATGTACATATATATGTATATATATGTATATCACACATATGTGTATACATATATTCATATATATACATATATATAAATATATATTATATGTATGTGTATGTGTATGTGTATGTGTATGTGTATGTGTAAGCGTGTGTGTGTGTGTGTGTGTGTGTGTGTGTGTGTGTGTGTGTGTGTGTGTGTGTGTGTGTGTGTGTGTGTGTGTGTGTGTGTGTGTGTGTGTGTGTGTGTGTCTGTGTGTGCACGCGAGTGCGTGCGCGCGCGTGCATATGTATATGCATATACACATGCATATATGTATGTATATATATTTATATATATGTATACATATATACACATATATAAATGTGTTTTCATATATATATGTGTATATATAAATATACATACAGATAGATAGATATAGACACATACACACGAATATACATATATTATTTAACCCAATCAACACAGATAAGAATACAATGCCATGCCCACTGTAATAAAGTTGATCTATTGTCTTTCCACAGAGATGGCTCTACAGGTGCTTAGTTGCCAACGAGTTATTAGTCCTACTTATCTTACCTGTCTACCCTTTTTCTTGATTTTTTGAAAGCTTCATTGGTATTATTTTATCGTCTTTAATGTTATTTGTATTTTAATAAGAATTTAATAATCTTAAGATCAAGAAGAGTAACAACAATGACAATGTTAATAATATTAGAAAGAAAAACACATTTTCCACTTATTCAAAGAATGGGGAAGTCAGGCATGTTCACTAGGGTCTACTGATAGACTCCTTGCTGGCTGAGCACATGTGGAGCCATCTGTATGTAACAAAATTCACAAAAAAATACAGGGGACAGTACATGAACCTGTTGTCATTTGGTTACAAGTATATACATATTTACATATATATACATAAAAAATATATATATAAGTATGTATATACACTAATTTATATATATATATATATATATATATGCATGTGTGTGTATATAAATGATATTTATACATATACATACATGATTGTGTATATATATATATACACATACATACATCCATACATACATACACACACATACACACACATACATATATAAATAAACATATAAAAACACACACACACACACACACACACACACACACACACACACACACACACACACACACACACACACACACACGGATAAACCTATATACCTATATATATATATAAATATATATAAATATATATACAAATATATACATATACACATGTATAATAAATACACATATATCCTTTATATAAAATATACATATATCCTTAATAAAATATATAAATTACATATATGTCTATATACACATATATATTTATATATACACATTTATACTTATATATACATATGTAATTATATTTACATATATAATTATATATTTTTTTTTAATTTTTTTATACAGCCATTCAATCCACTGCACAACATAGGCCTCTCAATTTACTATTGAGAGGTTATATGGCAGTGGCACCCTTGCCTGATTGGATGCCCTATCTAATGAACTGAGGTTCTGCACGCTAACACTTTTGCCACAGCGGTACCTTCTCCTACGACACCTGCATTTACTCAGGTTTGATCCAGCAGTCAGAGCGCAGGTATTTTTTCAATGTCGCATCGGGAATTCAACTCGGGCCACAAGGGCATATATATGTATATACAGAAATATATATGTATATACATATAAATGTATATATACACATATATGTATATATACATATATATACATATATATATACACATATATGTATATATATGTATATATACATATATATACATATATATACAAATATATATACAGACATATGTATATATTCACTCAAATATATACATACATATGTATATGTACACTAATATATTTACATACATATGTATATATACACTCACATATATACATATATATGTATATATAGATATATATATGTATGTATATATATATGTATGTATATATATATGTATATATAAATATAAATATGTATGTACATATATATGTCTGTATATATATGTATATACATATACATGTATATATAAACATATATGTATATATATATGTATATATACATATACATATATGTATATATACATATATGTATATATACACTCATATATATATACATACATATGTATATATACACTCATATATA
>NW_025918189.1:32500-34622 GCF_019202785.1 Penaeus chinensis | reverse complement strand
TTTAATACTATCATCATTGGTATTGAAATAAGCGCTATATTCCTCCTCATCATTATTGCTGTTGTTGTTGTTAAAATAACGACAATGAAAACTATTACAAACACACAACACAAGTCAAACAAACAAACAAACATATAGAATACACCGTTCGTAAACCGAGATACGAAACCAATTACTCTCTCTATCAAAAGGATCGAGACAAAATTTCCCGTCTCAGCGTGGCATCATCACAGAACTTGGAGATGACGCTGAGACAAAATTGACTCTTGAGAATTCGGCCTTGTTTCTGCGGGCGAGAGCAGCTTGGGTCACTTGGTCTGCCTCCTACACATGCACACACACACACGCACACACACACATGCACACACACACACACACACACACAGGCACGCACACACACGCACGCATGCACACAGAGGCACACTCACACACACACACACACACACACACACACACACACACACAAACACACACACACACACACACGCACACACACACACACACACACAAACACATAGACATAGATAAACATATTATCCTCATTATCACCATTATCACTAGTATCAGTATCGCCACTATCCTTATAATGAATTCTTTATCCTTCACTCTTGCTCCTTCCTCTTTCCTCCTTCACCCTTGACCTCGTATCATCCTCCTTCACTCTTCCTCCTTCCTCCTTCCTCCTTCCTCCTTCCTCCTTCACCCTTGACCTCGTATCATCATCCTTCACTCTTCCTCCTTCCTCCTTCATCCTTCCTCCTTCATCCTTCACTCTTGACCTCGTATCATCCTCCTTCACTCTTCCTCCTTCCTCCTTCCTCCTTCACCCTTGACCTCGTATCATCCTCCTTCACTCTTCCTCCTTCCTCCTTCCTCCTTCATCCTTCCTCCTTCACCCTTGACCTCGTATCATCATCCTTCACTCTTCCTCCTTCCTCCTTCCTCCTTCCTCCTTCATCCTTCCTCTTTCCTCCTTCCTCCTTCACCCTTGACCTCGTATCATCATCCTTCACTCTTCCTCCTTCCTCCTTCCTCCTTCCTCCTTACTCCTTCATCCTTCATCCTTCATCCTTCCTCCTTCATCCTTCATCCTCGCGGCGACTTTTCCGGTTCCCTTGCAACGTCGCAGCGGAAACGACTCGTAAAAAGCCTTTTCTCCCGAGCTCTTCTCTCTTCTTCTTTCTCTTCCTCTTCTCTTTCTTCTACGCTTCTTCTACCCTTTTCTCCTTTTTTTCCTCTTCTTCATCATCTTCTCTTTCATTTTTTTTCTTTTCTTTTCCGTCATCATCATCATCATCATCATCGTCGTCATCATCGTCTTCATTATCATCATCTTTTTTTCTCTTCTTCTTTTTCTCCTTTTTCTCTTTATTCTCTTTCTTACGCTTTTTACTTTTGTTCCTCCTTCCCCTCCTTCTTACCCTCTTTTATCTCTTTTTCTCTTTTGCTTCCTCCTTCCTTCTTCTTCTTCTTCTTCTTCTTCTTCTTCTTCTTCTTCTTCTTCTTCTTCTTCTTCTTCTTCTTCTTCTTCTTCTTCTTCTTCTTCTTCTTCTCCTTCTTCTCCTTCTCCTTCCCTCTCCCTGCTGTGTTTCCATTCTTTCTCTCCTTTCGTTTTTTTTCTTTCTCTCTCCCTTCATGCACATCTTTGTCTTATTCTCTTATCCCTATTTCTCTCTTCTCTTCATTCCTCATTCCCTCTATCTATTACCCCCCTCTCATTCTCATCCCCTTTTCCCATTTCTTCTCTCCCCTCTTACTCCTCTCCCTCTTATCTCTCCTCTTCCATTCCTCCCTTCCTTTTCCCTCTACCTTTTCATCTTATCTCTCCCTTCCCCCTTTTCTCTCCATCTCCATCCCATCTCTCCCCTCATATTCCTTCGCCTATCCTTTCCTATTCCATCTCTCCCCTCAAATTCTTTCTCTTCTCATCCCCTCTCCCTTCCCCTCCTATTCCTTCTCCATCCTATTTGTTCCCTCTCCCTTTCATTCCTCCCCTCTCCTCTCTTCCCTCCCCCCCCCCTCCCCCCCCATTTCTACCCCTTCCCTCCCCTCCCGTTTCTCCCCTCTTCCCTCTACCCCCTTCCCCTCCCATTTCTCCCCTCTACCCCTTCGCTCCCATTTT
>NW_025918189.1:10000-12500 GCF_019202785.1 Penaeus chinensis | reverse complement strand
CTTTCCCATTGTACGTTATTCTATGTTATTCTTTATTTTTCCTCCTCCCATCTGTTCTTTCCCGTTTTCTGTTATTATTTTGTTTCTTTCTTCTTCACTGTTTCACTTTTATTCGTTTTTTTCCTTCTTTATTCGCTTTTTTCTTTCTTCCTCTTATCTTTCCTTTCTCCTCTTCTACTTTCTTTCCTTGCCTCATCTTCTCTTTCACTTGTATTCTTTACCCTCATTTCCATTTTCTTTTTTATTCCTCTTATCTTTTCGTTCTCCGCTTCCCTCTTGTTCCTGTTTCATCTTCTCTCCTTGAGTTCTTCCTCATTTATCCACTCTTCCCTTTTTCCTCTTGTTACCTGCATTTTCCCCTTACTGCTGTTCCCTCTACACTCTTTCACTTCTTTCTTCACTTACCTTCTTTCTTTCCCATTCCCATCTCCCACTCTTTACCGTCCCCCCCCCCCTTCCCCTTTACTCAACCCCCCTCTCTCCCTGTCCCTCTTACCCTCTTCCCTTCTTACTCCTTGCCCATTTTTCCCCTCCTCCTTTCCTTCCCCGCCGTAAAGAACAAGAATATGAATAAGATTAAGATCAACAAGAACAAGAGCAAGAGCAAGAGCAAGAGGAAGAGGAAGAGCAAGAACAAGAACAAGAACAAGAACAAGAACAAGAACAAGAACAAGAACAAGAGCAAGAGCAAGAACAAGAACAAGAACAAGCAAGAGAGCAAGAGCAAGAGCACGAACAAGAACATGAACAAGAACAAGAACAAGAACAAGAACAAGAACAAGAACAAGAACAAGAGCAAGAACAAGAACAAGAACAAGACCAAACATAAGAACAAGAAGCAATCTCGAAAAAAAATCCCGAGAAGCGAAAGACCTTTCCCTTGACCTCCCGCAGGGCAGGGGCGGACAGGCCCTAAGCCCTCCGCGGCGGCGCCCTTGTCTCTCGTCATTCCAAAGGGACTCTGTTCCGCGATGCCAATCCCCGACGCAGACCCGGCCTTGCTTGGACGAGAGCCGCTGTTCGAGCTAAGGCCGGAATATATGCTTTTTTTTCTCTACTTTTCTTTCTCCTTTCGTGTTTTTTTTTTTTTTTTTTTTTTTTTTTTGTTCTTGTTTTCTACCCCTTGTTTTTTTGTGATTTCTCCCCCTTTTTTTTCTTATACTTTTGCTAATTTTTTTTCTGGCTTGTTGAGGCTTATGGGATTCAGATTTTTTTTTTATTTTTGTGGAGGTATAGATTTCGTTTCGTTTTTTTTTTTTTTTTTAAAGCTTATTCATTTGTTTATTTTATGCATTGTTAACGCGACATTTTAATAATCATTATTCGTATTTTTCCTTTTTTTGTAAGGAAGAGGAGAGAGGGCGAGAATTGTTAACCTTTCTCTCTCCCTCCTTTTTTTTTTTTCTCTCTTTTTCTTCACTCCAAAAGAATACAAAAAAAAAAAAAAAAAAAAAATCTGCGTTCAAAGGAGACCCGCGGAGTCTTGAGTCGATGATGGAAAGGAAAGAGAAAGGGAGGGGTTAGGGGAGGGGAGGGAGGGGTAAGGGGAAGGGAGGGAGGGGTAAGGAGAGGGGAGGGAGGGAGGGGTAAGGGAGGGAAGGGAGGGGGAAGGGGAAGGGAGGGAGGGGTAAGGGGAGGGAAGGAGAAAGGGAGGGGTAAGGGGAGGGCAGGGAGGGGTAAGGGGAGGGCAGGGAGGGGACAAGGGAAGAGGTAAGGGGAATGGAGGAGAAGGGAAAAAGGAAGGGAAGGGGCATGGAAGGGTATTTGTGTGCGGACAGAGAGATCCAGAGGGATGGGTAGAGGGTTGGGGGAAGAGAGGGCAAGGGAGGGGCAAGGCAAGGGGAAGGGGCAGGGGAAAGGGAAGGTGGGGTAGGGGGAAGGGAGGGGTATTTGTGTGTGGGCAAAGAGAGTCAGAGAAGCGGGGGGTAGGGAGGGAGGGAGGGAGGGAGGGAGGGGACGAGGAAGAAGGGGGGCTCTGTGTTGCTTTCTTTTGAGACTTTTATCTTTGGGGAGAGTCTCGTGGGAGATTCTGGGGTCCGCAGAAGGAGCTGGGCGGCTCAAAGCAGCGGTTTCGCTCTCGCAAACATGCACGCGCACACTCTCACTCGCATGTATATACACAGACACCCACGCGCGCAAATGCACACATACATACAAATACATATACAGACACATCGACACACACACACACACACACACACACACACACACACACACACACACGATTTCGCATGGTACGTGCACATAAACACCACTGCTTATTCACACGTATTAACTGTGTTTAAGCAAATAATGTACACGCCATCACTTGTGTACAACACACACTAGCAAATTCGAAAGATTCATTAATAACACTTTCACTATCATTAACATTTTCACATCTACACCATCGCCATCACAACCACTTCCACCAACGCCACGAACTCATCATCACTCATCTTCACCATACCCACACCATCGTGCCATCCTTATCCCTACAGTAGCACATTACCACTACACC
>NW_025918189.1:0-5000 GCF_019202785.1 Penaeus chinensis | reverse complement strand
ATACTGAGAAAGGGAGGGTGAAAGAGAGAAACAGTGAGAGAGAGAGAGAGAGAGAGAGAGAGAGAGAGAGAGAGAGAGAGAGAGAGAGAGAGAGAGAGAGAGAGAGAGAGAGAGAGGGAGAGAGAGAGAGAGAGAGAGAGAGAGAGAGAGAGAGAGAGAGAGAGAGAGAGAGAGAGAGAGAGAGAGAGAGAGAGAGAGGGAGAGAGAGGGAGAGAGAGGAGAGAGAGAGAGAGAGAGAGAGAGAGAGAGAGAGAGAGAGAGAGAGAGAGAGAGAGAGAGAGAGAGAGAGAGAGAGAGAGAGAGAGAGAGAGAGAGAGGGAGAGAGAGAGAGAGAGAGAGAGAGAGAGAGAGAGAGAGAGAGAGAGAGAGAGAGAGAGAGAGAGAGAGAGAGAGAGAGAGAGAGGGAGAGAGAGGGAGAGAGAGAGAGAGAGAGAGAGAGAGAGAGAGAGAGAGAGAGAGAGAGAGAGAGAGAGAGACAGCACCGGAGAATCGACAAAGAATTTGATATCTGACGTCTCAAATATTTGTTCTTTTCTCGTGTGCCTCATAAAAATAATCCCTGCTGTCAAAGTGGCATCGAACGTGCCTCATAGTTCACCGTCTTTTCAATCGCTTCCTCCCTTTAGATTTCATCTTTATCGCTTTATCCCTTCCCCCATTCGCGTTCGTTATTACCTTTCCCCTTCATTAGCTCTCGTAGTTTCTCGCATTAATCCTCTTTAATTATTCTCTCCGTGGTTCTCTATTCCCTTTTGTCCGCGATGCAATTTTCTTTCCCTCTCTTCTTATCTCATTTCTTTCTCCTTTTGGCCTTATTCATCTTTATCTTGGTATTTGCCTCCTCCCCCTTTCGCTCGAGAGATTATTAATGCTCTTATCTTCTGTTTAAAGCTGGTGATGATTTTTTTTAATTTTTTTTTATAATTATATGAAATAGGAATGGTTATCACGCCAATCTCCAAAGTTAATGAAATATTATCAAAATTATAAAATTACCGAGATCCATAGTAAGAGAAACGACATGTCCATCGGCTTTTAATTTACGATAGCCACGCACACGCTCGCACACACACAGATGCACATCCGACCATCCACCCACCCACGCATGCACACACTCATACGCAACTTACACCTTTATTATCCCTCGAGACAATAACTTACACTACATTCATAATAGAATGCGTCCGAATCAAAGGAGAAAGACGCACACTGAACCGACAGAATCATAAAAATCTCCGGACAAAAACCCACATTTCGATAGGCGTTTTCCTCCCCCTGCTTAGGATTTCTGTCAGCGCTCATGATATTTCTATTCTAGAACATAGTAGTACAGAATGAATAACGATGAATTACAATTTGACATGAAATAAAATAACACAGTACAATATAACGAGATAAACAAAAAAATATAAACAAAAAACAAAGAATATAACAGAACACCATAAACGAAAATATAATACAAATCCTAGAATTAATTCAAGCGAAACGAAAATAAAAAGCCAGATATTCCAAGTGTCGACGGCCCGAACACTGCGCCATCTGATGACAAGTTGGGCTTAAAAGCAAATAGCCAAAGCTGTCTGCGTGCCATTCGCTCTTATCCAGCCCGGCTTCCGGCTTGGATAACGCACTATCCAGCGGCGATCCCTGACAGCCTGACGTCAGCCTGGATCTGCCCGGAACATATACTGAGGCTTAAAGGGGTGGGGTAGGGAGGGAGGGAGGGAGGGAGGGAGGGAGGGAGGGAGGGAGGAGGAGCCGTGTTAGAGGGTAAAGGGAAGAGAGGAGATGGGATGAGGTGGGGTGAGGAGGGGGGGCCTGTGGGGGTCTGTGGAGATGGGAATGATGCGGGTACACTTGGGGGGTGAGGGGGATGGGAGGGGAGGGGGGGTGAGCTGGTATGCAGGAAGGGGAATTGAGAGAGAAAGAGCTTTTTTGCGAGAAGGCTTGTGGGTTTGAGCATAAGAAAACGGAGGAGGAGAAAGGAGCGGGCGGTGAGGATAGAAAAAAGGAAGAGAAAGAAAAGGAAGAAGAAAGAAGTATTGTATTAGGTTTAAACAAAGAAGAAAAACCTAGGAATAATAAAGAAAAAGTGTAATAAGTAGAGACTGAAGAAAATGATGAAAAGAAAAGGGGACCATGATGGAGCAAGAAGAGAATAAAGAGAGAGAGAAGATATATATATATATATATATATATATATATATATATATATATATATATATATATATATATATATACATATACATATATATATATATATATATATATATATATATATATGTATGTATCTATCTATCTATCTATATGCATATATACATATATACATATATATAGATACATAGATACATAGATAGATAAATAGATATATAGATAGAGAGATAATATTAGAGAGTAAGACAGTAAAACAGTAAAAGAGAAAGAGAACAAGGGAAAGAAAGAAGCTTACACGAAGAGTTTAAAAACTAGAAATAGAGAAACCAGATTAGAAATGAGAAATTAGGAAGCAGCGAGAGGAAGTGGTGGCAACAAGGGAAGGAGAAAACAAACAAGGGCTCAAGGACGCAGGAACAAAGAGCGCCGACACAGTGCCACAGAGATAAGAAACAGAGCCATAAAGAGTGCCAGGAAAGGAATGAAGGAGAAAGAGGGGAACAGCTTAAGAAAAATTGAAAGAGAAAGTCAGAGAGTGATAATGAAGGAATAGGCAAGTGAGTGAGTTTGTGAGTAAGTTTGTGAGTGAGAGAGTGAGTGAGTGAGTGAGTGAGTGAGTGAGTGAGTGAGTGAGTGAGTGAGTGAGTGAGTGAGAGAGTGAGTGAGTGAGTGAGTGAGTGAGTGAGTGAGAGAGTGAGTGAGTGAGTTTGTGAGTAAGTTTGTGAGTGAGAGAGTGAGTGAGTGAGTGAGTGAGTGAGTGAGTGAGAGAGTGAGTGAGAGACAGAAAGAGAGGGAAATAAATATATATATAATATATATATGTATATATATATATATATATATATATATATATATATATATATATATATATATATATATATATATATATATATATATCAATAGATAGAGTAAAAGAGAGAGATAAATAGACAGAGAGACAGAGAGAGCGATATAAATAGATAGACAGAAAGAGAGAAAACCAAATCTTGTTTTTTCCCACCCCTTGCTTCTTCCTCTCTCCCTTCCACTTTCCCCTATGCTCCTCTAGTTCGTCCGTTCTCCTTCTCCCTTCCTTCAGCACTCCTCACAAGCGCTGTCATCGGAGTCAGTGAGACATTCATGGGATTTTTTTTACTTTACTACGACACAATACTCGGATGGGAGAGGGAAGAGGGAGGGAGGGGGGGAGGAAGACGCTTAGGGAGGGAGGGAGGAAGGGAAGTAGGAAGGGAGGGAGGAAGGGAAGTAGAAAGGGAGGGAGTGAGGGAAGAAGGGAGGGAGGAAGGGAGGGAGGAAGGGAGGGAGGAAGAGAGAGAGAAAGGAAGGGAAGGGGAGGGAGGGAGGAAGAGAAAGAGGAAAGAAGGGAAGGGGAGGGAGAGAGGAAGGGAAGGAGGGAAGGAGGAAGGGTGAGCGGAAGGGATTTAAGGATACAGAGGTGGGGGGAGGAGGGTATAAGGGTAAGGAGGGAATTGGTTGAGGAGGGGGAAGGAGGGGGGAGTTTGGGAGAGGGAATGTTGGACAATTCCTCTGCGTGTTGAAGAGAGGAAAAGGAGTGTGGATAGTGAAGTTAGAGCGGGCGAGGGAGTGAAAAGTTGGGCAACAGCTAAGGTAAAAAGAAAACGAGACAGAATATTTTTCCCTCGCCTCTGTCCACTAAATAATGGTCTTCCAGTCGACGCAATTGTTATTTTTCTCTGTCTCTTTTATCCATTTTCACAAAATCTCTATCTTTCCCCTTTTCTTCTCACAGTCATCTTATCTTTATATTTTTTCTTTTATCGAGACTTTTGTTGCCTCTTTCCTCCTTATCCCGCGATTGCATTTCCATTGCATGATTGCAAAATATACACTGAACTCCAAGAACCTTGTGATTACACTTGCATTCTTGCACTTGCAGGGTATCGTGCCTTAACAAATTGAAGCTATATTTAAGACGTGTGTGTATGTGTGTGTACGCACGTGCCTTTATGTATTCATGTACGTGGGAATTCATGCGTACTTACACGCGTACGCTCACCGACGAGTGTGCGCCCGCGCGTACATGACCGTCATTCGAGATCCAAATTGGGAATCTCCGCATCCCCCGCGCCTGATCAGGTCATGCATTCCCAATCCCCGTGCGTCTCCCCCGCGAACATTTGCATGCGAACGAGCAAATATCTCAGTCGACGGCACAAACTTGACTTCGAGTGTTAAAAGTGCGACGAGGGCGAAAGTTGGGGGCTTCCAGCGGGGCTTCTGTTTCACACGCTTCGTCGATCGCAGCTTAACGGGGTCTTCGTTGTTTACATAAGATACCGAGGGAGTTCAGTGTGTCCGGGATACTGCCTGCAAACCTGTTTTTTTTTTTTTTTTTTTTTTTTTTTTTTTTTTTTTTTGGGGGGGGGGGGGTGGGTGGGAGGGGTGTTGTCTTGAGTTCTGGATGTTTGGCAAGGGAAGGGTGTGCTTGGATGGAATTTATGTGAGCATACATGCGCATAAACATATAACGGAAAACGCATCACTATATCGATTGATACTGACAGACAGGCACACTCACACACATACATGTACACACTCATACAAATACACACACATGCACACACACACTCACACACTTACATGTACACACTCATACAAATACACACACATGCACACACACTCACACACACACACACACACACACTCACACACATACATACAACCCCCTACACACACACACACCAACACACGTCCACAAGCACAACTGCATACACCCACACCCAAAAAATAATAACAAAATAACAAACAGATGAACAAACAAATCAATGAACAAATACAAAAAGAAAGAAAGAAATGATAGAAAGAATCCAACCACACACGCACAA
>NW_025918188.1:0-20000 GCF_019202785.1 Penaeus chinensis | reverse complement strand
CTCTCAGGTTTTATTCCCCTACCTCAGTTTTTCTGTCTAGCACTGTCTCTCTCATTTCATCTCTAAATGAACACATTCTCTATATCCCGCTCTCTAGCCTCTGTCTCTTTCTATCACCTCTCTATATCTCTGCATGTAACGAAGTATAACTGCGAATCTGTATTTGATCACACAGGCGACAACTCACCTGTAAAGTTGCAATGTATTCCTGAAGATCTGCGATTTGCTCGTTGAGACCTTCCTTCTCGGCATCTCTAAATGAACACATTCTCTATATCCCGCTCTCTCTCCTTTCCTGCCTCTGTCTCTTTCTATCACCTCTCTATATCTCTGCATGTAACGAAGTATAACTGCGAATCTGTATTTGATCACACAGGCGACAACTCACCTGTAAAGTTGCAATGTATTCCTGAAGATCTGCGATTTGCTCGTTGAGACCTTCCTTCTCGGCCTCATGCTCCCTCGCCTCAGTCTCACACCTTCGCTGATGCAGTTGCGCTTGCTTCACCTGCTCCTGAAGCGGTCAACCTTGGTTAGGATGTTGCGAACTGAATTGAGCACTTGATTTGCATCTGCCTTGTGTCCTGTCGTTTCCTTAAACTTCCAGGAAACTCAAGTTTCATTAAAGAAAAAAAAGTATCATGTTCCTACAGTCGATCGATCGCTCCCTCGTTCACACAGACACACACGCATGAACAAATGCTTGTATTCCTACATGACAATAAAGACACGGCTAGAAATGTGGATGAATTCTTCCACACTGTCTTAAGATATGATTGTCTGCCGGTCTCCTCTCTCTCCACCTAACTTGTGTGCAAACTGTTAACCTCCCCCCTTCCCTCCCTTTCTCTCTCTCGTCATTTATCTTTCATATCCTCATTCCGCGTCCACTTTTTCTCTTTCTGTGTCTCTCTTCCTCTCTTCATCTCCCTTCCATACCTTTTGAGATGTGATCTCTTCTTCCTTTCTTCCAATCTCTTGCATCAGTTCTCTGTTCTCCCTCTTCAGGTCGGCTGCCTCGTCGTCTTTGATGTTGAAGGCCATGTTCGAGTCCCGCAGTTTGGCCTCGTACTCGGTCTGCGGAGGAGACGACGCGCGTCAGGAATGCCTTTCTAGCCAGGGGAATCAGATACCCAAGAGCAACAACCCTCTCTCTGTGCACGTACCTCTACCTTTTTGATTTCTTTCTTCATCTCCTTCGCCTTCTCCTCGAGTTTCTCCTGGAAGAAAAAAGTCTCAGGAAAGTGTCTTTTCATATCTTTCTACTTAGCTCCCCATGTTCGCTGTGGCTTCCCTCTTATCATGTCTTTATTTTCTTCTCTCCTCTCCCTTCTTCAATCTTTTCTCTCCCTCCCGGTGTCTCTTACATGCACCTGAGTTACCTTGCTTTCCTCTTCCTTTTCCTGAAGGTCCTTCTTCAACTTGTCGATTTCCTTCTGCAGGGTGGCTGCCTCCGCCACCTTCAAGTCGTACTTCTTTTTCATCTCCTTCCCCTGCTCCTCGAGTTTCTTCTGCAAGAGAAAACAGTCTCAGTAATGTCTTTCCATATTTTTCTTAGCTCCCCCTCCCGTGTTCTCTTTGGCTTCCCTATCGCAGTCCCCTCTCTGTGGCTGTGTGGTGCAGTGGTAGCGGTCTCGTCCGGCACTCTTGCTGCCCCGCGTGCAGTTCCCCACACCGCCAGTGGATGGCAATCCCGGAAAGCGTCGAGGGAACTGCTTTGGCGCCGCAGCGGAAGCGGAACCAGACGACCATCGGCTCATTAGGACTCGGTGAATAAAGCGGGAATTGAGTCGAGAAGCAGATCAGAGCGATCATCTTTCAGGCTAGTCTTACTCTACACATGATTTCAGTTTCTCCATTCTTGTATTTCTTTGTATTCAAGTGCTCCGCATGTGCACAAACAACTGGATCTTTTAGGTAAATAAGAACTAACCTGCATCTTCCTCCTTTCCTTCTCGGCTGCAATCGCAGCACATTTCTCTGCCTGAAAAGTAACTCGGTTTAGCTGACTCGATTTAATGCACTAAAAAAAAAAAAAAAAAAAAAAAAAAAAAAAAAAAAAAAAAAATCGCTGAGTTCTCTGACTAATATACAACAGTAAGTATAGCCAACGACCAAGGCGCCCAGCCTGATATCAGCACATTGGTTCATATCACAGTCTGATTGCCCTCTGTCATTACCATGGGGAAGAGTTTATCAGCGGAAAGATTCCCCAACAGATCCTGCGGAGTCTTCCCGTCCTTATTCTTTTTGCTGGTGGATGCCCCGAGGCCAGTCAGGACGCCCACCGCGAGAAGGTGCCCTTTTGAAGCTGCGTCGTGGAGAGGCGTGTCGCCGTCATCATCGACGGGGTCCACGTCGGCCCCGCCCGCCGCAAGAGCTTCCAGCGCCCCCCATTGCCCATTCCAGGCTGCCAAGTGCATCGCCGTTCGGCCTGAAAGTCGTCCGAGTTGAGGAGGCGATCAGTGCCTTCGCTGACAAAGCTCCACCCTCCGAAAAAAGGCATTACGTGTGATCATGATATTAATGTTAATGATAATAATTAATAAATCATGTTAATAATAATAATGTGTAACGAAAAGACAGTAAAACAAAAATATTTAAAACGGCAAAAATAGACTGTAGTAATAATTATAACAAAATAAATATGGAAATATATATGATGGCTGGAATAATTACTCTACTGACATTTATATCATGAGACACTTCGATGATAATGATTATGATAATAGTAATATTATTTTCTAAAAATAATAATAGCAAAAACTAGAATAATGGTGAGATATGAATGATAAAACAAAAAGCAAAAGTAATAATAATAAGCGCAAATGCACAAGAAAATCCAGTAAAACGAAAAGAAGTGCATTGACATACACGAACTACAACATTAAAGAAAAAGAATAAAGATGAAACTATATGACGGTTGGAACAATTACTCTACGGATATCAATATTAAGCAAAGCTTTGATGGTAATCACACAGATGATAATAATAATGATATCAATTCACAAAATGATGACGATCACATGATAATAAAGATAAACACTTTAATAATAGTAAGAAAAAAGTAGGAACAGGAATAAGATAAAGAACAAGAAAGACAGTAAGAACTTGACTGTTTGCAAGAAATGGCAGATCTGAATCCTTCCTGGAAGCGAGCGAGTGAAATGATAAGAAAATCTGCTAAAGAAGCCACACCTAAGAAGACCAAAAAATCTAAACAGAAACGGTGGACAACGGCAATTTTAGATGAAGTGGGCGACAGAGAGAGAGAAAAAAAAAAGAATGAACGAATTATCATTTGGTTTAATAAATAAATAATATAATTTAATAACTTAATAATATAATTTAATAATTTAATGATTTAATAACATCATTTAATAATTTAATATAATTTAACATTAAATAATGTAATTTAATAATTCAATAATAAGTAATTAACAATAATACGAATAAGAATAAGATTTGATCTTTCAGAGGAATGCACAGCTCATGCACGACAAAGTGAAGAAAGAGGAAAGGAGGAGGAGGAGAGAGACAAAGGGACGAAGATGAAGGCAGACGCAGGGACAGGAAGGGCCCCTCCAAGTGTGGCGCATAATAATTGCCGATGTGCATTTCTTGCCTTTGAAATGACTGCCTTCTCAGATGGATCTTTGGCAGGAAGTAGGAAAACTGTCCTAGAGTTTCCCTCTCTCCACACACACACACGCGCGCGTACACACACACACGAACACAAATCATTCGTCTCGGGGAAATTGACTAATTGGCAACTTCCGCCAAGAAACCACGCTCTAAGTGACAGAAAAATGACGTTCATGAACACAGAATACAGAAGCTCAGGCCACCTTTTCGCATAAACACCATCGGGTATGAAGTAAACAGGCACAAGGTGCCCTCAATATGCAAAATGATGGGATGAAAAACACTTATTTTTCTAACTAATAGAGCTGCAGTATAACGAGAGGTGCCAATTAGTCATTTTTCCCGAGACATTAAATCTTCTCGAGATGTTTCGTTCCACAAATCGCCAAGGAAATACAGATAGAAAAGCAATTATAAATGCTAGTCATTCCTCCTCCTCCTCATAATAATGAAGATACTGTTAGTGATAATGATAATAAATAGAATAATAACAATAAGGTTGGAAATACTAGCAACAACAACAGCAACAATAATAATAATGATAATAATGATAATAATAATAATAATAATAATAATAGCATTGATGCTACTATTAATAACAATGACAAGCATTGTGTGTGCTCGTGTGTGTGTTCGTGTGTGTGTGTGTGTGAGAGAGAGAGTGTGTGAATGTGAGCGTGTGTGTGTGAATGTGTGAGGGAGAGAGTGTGAATGTGAGAGTGTGTGTATGTGTGTGAATGTGAGCGCGCGCGCGTGTGTGTGTGTGTGTGTGTGTGCGTGTGAATGTGAGAGTGTGTGTGTGTGTGAATGTGAGCGTGTGTGTGTGGGAGAGAGAGTGTGAATGTGACCGCGTGTGTGTGTGTGTGTGTGTGTGCATGTGAATGTGAGCGTGTATGTGTGTGTGAATGTAAGCGTGAGTGTGAGTGTGTGTGTGTGTGTGCATGTGAATGTGAGCGTGTGTGTGCGTGTGTAAGTTTGTGCTTGTGTCTGTGTTTATGCTTGTGTCTGTGTGTGTGCATGTGAATGTGAGCGTGTGTGTTTGTGTGTGAATGTGAGCGTGTGTGTGCGTGTGTAAGTTTGTGCTTGTGTCTGTGTTTATGCTTGTGTCTGTGTATGTTTGTGTTTGTGATTGTGTGTTTGTGAGTGTGTGTGTGTGTTTGTGTGTGTGTTTGTGTGTGTGAGTGTGTGTGCGTGTTTGTGTGTGTGTGTGTGAGTGTGTGTGCGTGTTTGTCTTTGTGTGTGTTTGTGTGTGTGTTTGTGTTTGTGTGTCTGTGTATATTTGTGATTGTATGAGTGATTGTGTGTGTGTGTCTGTGTTTGTGTGTATGTATGTGTTTGTGTGTATGTTTGTGTTTGTGTCTTTGTGTGTCTTTGTGTGTGTGTATATGTGTGTGTTTGTGTATGTTTATATGTTTGTGTGTTTGTGTTTGAGTATGTGTTTGTATTTATATGAATGTTTGTGTGTGTTTATGTATGTTTGTGTGTGTGTTTCTGTTTTTGTGTCTGTGTATGTTTATGTGAGTGGTGTGTGTGTGTGATTATGTTTATCTGTTTGTGTTTGTGTGTTTGTGTTCATTTGTTTGTGTGTGTTTGTGTTTGTGTGTGTGCATGTTCGTGTTTGTGTGTGTATGTTTGTGTGTGTGTGTTTGTGTTTGCATGCATTCCATATTTATCCCTTTGGCGGAAGGTGCCAATTAGTCCATTTTCCCAAGAAAATATTTCTCGAAATGTTTCGTTCCATAAATCGCCAAATGAAATGAAAATAAAGAAATGCTCTTTTTAAATGGATTCGTTGTTTCTCTCAAACGATCATAAGAATTACAGCATTACGATAATAAAAATAATAAGAAGAACAACAACAATATCAACAAGAATAATAATGGTCATAATAATAATAATAATAATAATAATAATAATAATATAATAAATGGAATTAGTTGTGTGTCTCAAGGCGTGGTGATTCCAGTACTATAACCTACTATAATAATACTATTAATATTAATAACAATAATAATAATAAGGATCCTAAGAAGAAAGAGAAAAGATAAAGGAAGATGGGAGAATGATTAGAAAAGAAGAAATAAATAAAGAAAATCAATGAGGGAAAGGAGATAGAGGAAAGAGCGAAGAAGACGAAGGAAAATAAAAAGAGGAGGAACAAAGAGTAGGAGAAAAGAGAAAGGAGGGAAAGGGCAATGGGAAAAAAAAAACAGGAGAAAGAAAGAGAAATGAGAGAGAGAAGAAAGGAAGAGGACAGAAAGAAAGGGAGGTAGAGAAGAGAGAGAGGGAGAAAAGAAGGAGGCCGGAAAATAGAAAGGAAGTCAGGAAAGGAGAGAGAGAAAAAGAGAGGAAGATAAAAATGGAATAACAATGAGAAAGGGAGGGAAATGAGAGATGCAGAGGAGAAAGAGCGGCAGAGAGAGAGGAAATGGAGAGAAAGTGGAAAATGAAGAATATGAGACGAAATATAAAGAGAGAAGAGAGAGCAATAACGGTAAAATAAAAGTAATAATATAACAGACAATAATAATTACAACAGCAACAATAACAATAATTATAACAGCAAGAAAATGATGATAAAAAAATATTATTATCAATAATAACAGTAATAAAACAATAATAAGGATAATTACGAGAATATTAATGATATCAGTCAGACAACGAATGGTGCCAGAGCCAAGCCTCCAACTGGAGCGTTTCACTCGCATCAGAAGTCTATCTTATTCTTTTTCGTTTTATTCTCACTCCTCATGAAAATAGAAACTGGCAGAGCTACTATAGTTGGTTGACGTTGTGTGAAAAAACAGCATTTATCAAGAAAAAAAACAATAATAATAATCTGAGCAGAAAAGCGAGTCCAAAACTGACCATCTGGCAAAATTTCTATCGCAATCTGGTCGATGTAACAAAGCCAATCGCATGAGACACTCGTTCTTTACGAAGGTTGAAAGAAATCATTAAAAACCTTCATACTGCTTTGTTTCAATGGACCTCGTTAGGTTAAATCATAAATTCAACATTTATAATTATATAATAATCCACGCGAACTTATAAATATTGAAACGGAATAAAAAAAAAAAAAATCTTTATATATAAAAGCACGAATCTTTAGACAAACCATGCATAAACGAATAAAAGGACTGATCTTAACATCCATAAAAAAACGACAGAAAACGAAAGGCAGGGATGACGCTAACAATGGCTCGAAACACGCGGTCCGCCTGGCTGTGTGCTCCTGGCGAGGCGCATGGGTCGAGGGGCGCCACCAACTTTGGGGAAACTTAAACAAAAGGATTCACTTCACAACGATGCAGCGACGAGAGAGAGAGAGAGAGAGAGAGAGAGAGAGAGAGAGAGAGAGAGAGAGAGAGAGAGAGAGAGATAGAAAGAGAGAAAGAAAGACAGAGAGAGAAAGAGAGGGAGATAGAAAGAGAGAAAGAAAGACAGAGAGAGAGAAAGAGAGGGAGAGAGGGAGAAAGAAAGAGGGAGAGAGAGCGACGGAACCGGAGTCCTGGAGCCTCGACGCCTTCAGTAGCGTTTCTGTCGCCTCGCGTGTCCTTGGCAGAGGAAGAGGAACAGAGGGAGAGACGGAACGGAAGAGGAAAGAGGAGAGAATAATGAAGGGAGGAGGAGGAACGAAATGGAGAATGGAAAAGGAAGAAAAGAGAAAAAGGAAGAAATGATAGTGATGAAAGTAGGAATAGCACAACAAAGAAAGAGTAGAAACTATCAACGGCGTTAGTGAAATAAAGAGAGAAAGAAGGATAGAAAAGGCATAGAAATTTAGGCTTTTTTTGTTTTTATCTCTCTTTCTCGTTCCTCCTGCCCGCTCTCTCTCTCTCTCTTTTCCTCCTGTCCACTCCCTCTTTCTCTCTCTCTCTCTATCTTGCCCCTCCTCTATCCTTCTCTTGATTTTTCTTCATCTTCCTGTTCTATCTTCCTTCCCCTTTCACTCTTTTATCCACCTCCATCTCTCTCAGTCCCTCTTTTATCTCCTACACTCTCACTTCCCTCCTCCTCTTCTTCGTCCTCTCTCTCATTTTCTTCCTCCTCCTCCTCCTCCTATCTGTTTTCCAATTCTCTTCCTCTCTCCCACCGTCCTATACCTCCTCTTCCTTCTTTCTCTCTTTCTCTTTCTAATTCTCCTATCTTTAACTACTTTCCTCTTCCCACTCGTCTTCTTTTTTCTCTCTTTCTCCTCCTCGCCTATTCTTATTATTATACTTTTCTTCTCCTTCTCATCCTCCTTTATCTCTCCTCCTCCTCCTCTTCCTCTCTACCTTGCTCCTCCTCCTTCTGTCAGTCCCTCTCTTCCTCTTGGAAGGCGAGGTCCAGGTGAGAGGATGAGATGAGAGGAAGAGGAGAAAATAGAAGATAAGAGAGAGAGTAAGGGAGGAAAAGGAAAGATAGAGGTAAGGAAGGAAGGAAGAGAAAAGGAAGTGAAGAAAAGGAGACAAAGAGGGAGGGGGAAAAGAAGAAAGAGAAAAGGAAAAGAGGAAAAACAGAGAAAATGGGAAGGAAAGGGGAGAGAGAGAGAGAAAAAAAAAAAACCAGGCCTAGAGTTTCTCTCTTCACACACACACACCCACACACATACAAGCGCACACACACACACACACACACACACACACACACACAGGCGTACACACACGCATACAGACGTACACACACACACGCACACACACTCACAGGCGTACACACACTCGCACACAGACTCACAGGCGTACACACACATGCACAGACGTACACACATAAGCACACACTCACAGGCGTACACACACACTCACGGGCGTACACACACGCTCACAGGCGTACACACACTCATAGGCGTACACACACACAGGTGTACACATACATCCACAGGGGTACACACACACTCATAGGCGTACACACACATACGGACACACACTCACAGGCGTACACACACACGTACATACTCACAAGTGTACACACACACTCATAAACTTACACACACACGCACACACTCATAGGCATACACACACACTTAAAGGTGCACACACACACGCACACACACTCACAAGCGTACACAAACACGCACACACACTCAAAGGTGTACACACACACACACACATACAGACACTCACATATACACACACACACACATACGTGCACACACACATACATGCACACACACACTCATTGGCGTACAGACATACATATACGAATACATACACGCACACATACGCACACATACACGCAGACACACATACACGCACGCACACACACACACACACATACACGCACACACATACACATACACGCACACACACATATACACGCACAAATCTTTTGGCAATTATGTCCTAAATATCACGGGAACAAATATCGGCTCTGAGAAATTGACTAATTCGCAACTCCCGACAAAAAACAAGCTCTGAGTGACAGTAAAATGGCGTTCAT
Source organism: Penaeus chinensis (assembly GCF_019202785.1). Taxonomy (NCBI): domain Eukaryota; kingdom Metazoa; phylum Arthropoda; class Malacostraca; order Decapoda; family Penaeidae; genus Penaeus; species Penaeus chinensis. The sequence goes on along the minus strand of NW_025918188.1, from coordinate 10,934 downwards.
AAATACGGAATACAAAAATTCAGACCACCAATTAACATAAACAGCACCGGGTGTGAAGAAAAACAGTCACAAGACATCATCAATATACAAAATAAATGCATGGACACTGTTTTTTTCTTTACCCCAAAAAGCGCGGGATTTCGGCGGAAGGTGCCAATTAGTAAATTTTCCCGAGACAATATTTCTTATCGACAAAGGAAATGGAGAAAAAGAAATGCATTTTTTTTTTTTTTTTCATTTGCATCTCTCTATCTCACTCTATCCCTCTCTCTTTCTACCTCATATCTCTTTCTCCCCCCCCTACCCATCTATCTCTCTCTCTCTCTCTCTCTCTCTCTCTTTCTACCTCCCTCTCTCTCTCTACCCCACCCCCCTTCTCTCTCTCTACTCTTTCTCTCTCTCCCTACCTCCTCTCTCTTTCTACCCTTTCCCCTTCTCTCTCTACTCCCTCTCTCTCTCTCTCTTTCTACCTCCCTCTCTCTCTCTACCCCCCTCTTTCTATACCCCACTCTCTCTCTATCTCTAACCCCTCTCTCTCTTTTTCTACCTCCCTTCTCTCTCTTACCCCACCCCCCTTCTCTCTCTCTACTCTTTCTCTCTCTCTCTACCTCCTCTCTCTTTCTACCCTTTCCCCTTCTCTCTCTTTACTCCCTCTCTCTCTCTCTCTCTTTCTACCTCCCTCTCCCTCTACGCCCCTCTCTCTCTGTCTATAACCCCCCTCTCTCTCCCTCTATCCCCTCTCTCTCTTATCCCTCACTCGCTCTCTCTACCCTCTATCTCTTTTTCTACCTCACCCTCTCTCTCTCTTGGGAGGGAGAGAGAAGAGAGAAAATGTCGATAGGGAAAAAACAGGATGGAAGAAAGAGGAGATAGCAAGGCAGGATTTGGAAAAAGACAGGAATGGAGGTAAATGAGAAGAGACGAAGGGAAGAAGAGGAGAGAGAGAACAGTGACAGAAAGGGAGGAGGAGGAGGAGAGAGAGAATAGTAACAGAAAGGGAGGGAGGAGGAGGAGAGAGAGAGTAGTAACAGAGAGGGACGGAGGAGAAGGAGAGAGAGAATAGTAACAGAGAGGGACGGAGGAGGAGGAGAGAATAGTAACAGAGAGCGAGCGAGGAGGGAGAGAGAGAGAGAATAGTAACAGAGAGGAAAAGATAATGATAATAATAATAATGTTATGATTATTATAATTTTGTTATAATTATCATCAACTTCAATGAAAACAATACAAAATAATATTAATTTAAAAGATAATAACAATATAGATAATATGCAGTTTTTTTTTTTCTTTCTTTTTTTTTACTAGTAACGGATGGTGGAGAGGCGCCAACTAGTCAATTTTCCCGAATTGTACCTCACGAGATGATGGGGATTATAATGCTATGGTAATGATAATAATAATAATGATAATAATAATATTAATTTTATAACAATAATAATAGCAGCTGCGAAAAAGGAAGAGCGGAAGAGAAGTGACAAAGAGAAAATAGCAAGAAGAAAAAAAAAAAAAAAAAGGAAGGAACGGAGACAGAAGAAAGAAGTAATAAGGGAAAGAGGGTGGAAGAGAGGGAGAGGAAAGAAAAAGGAAGAAAGAGGGAATGAGAAACAGGAGGACAGATGAATGAGAAGGAGACAGGAATATATATATATAGTAAACATTTCGAAACATTTTCTTTTCCACAATACCTAACACAAATTATATTGATTTTACAAATAGAAAAGTCGAAATCTGGTATTCATCATTTTCTTGTCTTATGACTTTACAGATGGCGCTGCAAGACAAATGAGCGGTCATGTTTTCCATTGCTATTTTGCACTTTTATATATAAACACACACACACAGAAACACAAACACGCACATACAAACACACAGAAACACACACACATACAAACACCCACAGAAACACAAACACACATACAAACATACACAAACACAAACACATAAACAAATACAAAGAAACACATGCACAAACATAAAACACACAAACAAAAACAAACACACATGCACAGACACACACACGCACAGACACACACATGCACACAGAAAAACAAACACACAAACACACACATAAACAAACACATATACACAAACACATACAAACACACACACAAACACACGCACACACAACACATACACACAAACACAAACGCACACACACATACAAACCCACACAGAAACACACACAAACACAAACATACTCAGAAGCACATACACACAGAAAAGCACAAACACAAACATACTCACAAACACACCCACAAATAAACACGCACAAACACACAGAAACACAACCATACTCACAATCACACACACCCACAAACACAAGCACACACACAAACACACGCACAAGCACATACACATATACAAATCTTTTGGCAATTACGTCCTAAATATCTCGGGAACAAATATCGGCTCTTGGAAATTGACTAATTGGCACCCCTCGACAAAGCCCTTCGCTCTAAGTGACAGAAAACTGGCGTTCATAAGCACGGAATACAAAACCTCGGACCACCAATTAGCATAAACATCACTGGGTGTGAAGAGAAGACTCACAAGACCACACCAATATGCAAAATAATGGCATGCAAATTATTTTTCTTTTCTCACAAATAGCGCGAGAGTTAGGCGGAAGGTGACAATTAGTCAATTTTCCAGAGACAATATTTCTTCGCATCAAAGGAAATGGAGATAAAGAAATGCCTTTTTTTCTCATTTTCATCTCTCTACTTCCTCTCTCCCTGTACCCCCCGCCCCCTCTCTCTCTCTAACCTCTCCCCCTTCTCTCTCTCTGTCTCTCTTTCTACTCTCTCTCTCTCTCTCTCTCTCTCTCTCTTTCTATTTCTACGTCCCTCTCTCTCTCTACCCCCTCTCTCTCTGTCTCTAACCCCTCTCTTTCTCTCTCTCTATCCCCTCTCTCTCTCCCATCCCTCACTCTCTCTCTCTACCCTCTATCTCTCTTTCTACAACCCCCCCCCCCCCTCTCTCTCTCTTGGGAGGGAGAGAGGAGAGAGAAAATGTCGATAGGGAAAGAACATGATGGAAGAAAGAGGAGACAACAAGGGAGGATTGGGAGAAAGACAGGAATGGAGGTAAATGAGAAGAGACAAAGGGAGGAAGAGGAGAGAAAAAGAATAGTAACAGAGAAATGACTGCCTTCTCAGATGGAACTTTGGCAAGAAGGAGAAAAACTGGCCTAGAGTTTCCCTCGCTCCACACACACACACACGTACACACACACACACACACACAAACACACACACGCACGCACACACACATGTACACAGACGCACACACGTGCACACAAATCATTTGGCTCTGGGAAATTGACTAATTGGCAACTCCCGCCAAAAACCCGCGGTCTGAGTGACAGAAAAATGACGTTCATAAGCACAGAATACAGAAGTTCAGCATGAACACATCATTGGATGTGAAGTAAACAGTCACAAGGTGCCCTCAATATGCAAAATAATGGCATGAAAACCATTTATTTTTCTCACTAATAGAGCTGCAGTATGACGAGAGGTGCCAATTAGTCATTTTTCCTGAAACATTATTTCTTCTCGAGATGTTTCGTTCCACAAATCGCCAAAGGAAATACAGATATAAAAATAATTATAAATGCTAAACATTCCTCCTCATTATCACAATAATGAACATACTGTTAGTGATAATGATAGTAGATAAAATGATAACAATAAGGATGAAAATACTAAACACAACAACAGCAATGATAATAATAATAATAATAATTATTATTATTATTATTATTATTATTATTATTATAAAATGATAATAATAGCATTGATGCTACTAATAATAACAATGGCAAACATATTGATACTAATGAAAGAGAATAACAATGATACTATCGTTGATATATTAAAGTTGACAAATTATTAAAGTTCATAATTCATTTGAATATAAATCCACTGATATTTTATAATAAAAATAAAGAAAAGGTTTAATATCCGAGATGAAACTATGAATACCAATATCGGCTTCAGATATATGACGGCGTTAATGAAAGTGATAAAAGGATCTTAATCAATGGTTTTTAATATAATGATAAAAATAACAACAATACCAATTATGATTAAAAAGTAACAATAATAAAATACTAATAATAATGAAAACAATAAAACAATAAAGCTAACAACAATAATGCTAATAATTCTAACAATAGTATTGATGTAATTGTAATAAATATTATTAAGATAATTATAATGTTGATTATAATAACAAAAACAATAATAATAATACCAATTACAACAACAATTGTAATAATAATAAAGACAAAAATAATGATAAAAATACTGCCGCCGTCCTCGGCTTCACTCCGTGTGTTTATTTTTTTTTTCGTGTGTGTGAGTGTGGGAGAGAGTGTGAATATGAGCGCGTGTGTGTGAATGTGAGTGTGTCTGTGTGTGTGTGTGTATGTGTGTGAAGGAGAGAGTGTGAATGTGAGCGTGCGTGTGTGTGTGAATGTGAGCGTGTGTGTGTGTGTATGTGAATGTGAGTGTGAATGTGTGTGAGCGTGAATGTTTGTGTGCGTGTGAATGTGAGTGTGTGTGTATGTGTGTGAATGTGAGCATGTGTGTGTTAGTGTGTGTGTGTGTGAATTGTGAGCGTGTGTGTGTGTGTGTATTTGTGTATGTGAGTGAATGTGAGCGTGTGTGAGTGTGTGTGAATGTGAACGTGTGTGTGTGTGTGTGAATGTGACCGTGTGTGTGTATATGTGTTTCTGTGTTCGTGTGTCTGTGAATGTCAGCGTTTGTGTGTGTGTGTGAATGTCAGCATGTGTGTGTGTGCTTGTGTGAATGTGAACGTGTGTGTGTGTGTGTGTGTAAACTTGAGCGTATGTGTGTGTGTGTGTGTAAATGTGGGCATGTGTTTGTGTGTGTGTGTGTTTGTATGTGTGTGTGTGAGGGAGACAGTGTGAATGTCAGAGTGTGTGTGTGTGTGAGGGAGCGAGTGTGAATATGTGTGTGTGAATGTGAGCGTGTGTGTGTGTTTGTGTGAATGTGAGCGCTCGAGCTCGTGTGTGTATGTTTGTTTATGTGTGTGGATTTGTATGTGTGTATGAGGGAAAGAGTGTGACTGTATGTGTATATGTGAATGTAAGTGTGTGTGTGTGCTTGTGTTTGTATGTATGTGTGAATGTGAGCGTGTGTGTGTAACTATCTCTCTCCCAACATCTCACTATGTATGTATATATACATGTACAAACATACATATATACATATATATGAGTGTATACATGTATATATGAATGTATATATATATATATATATATATATATATATATATATATATATAATTTTTATGTACATATTAATATGTGTGTGTCTTTGTGTGTATATATATATATATATATATATATATATATATATATATATATATGTATGTATATATATATGTATATATGTACATGGCCTAGACATTCCCTCTCCACACACACACACAAACATCCAAGCACAAACACACACACATAAGCAAACATAAATACACACACACAAACACAAACTTACAAAAAAACTCGCACACACATAAACATAAACACAAAATCATACACAGAAACACAAACACACATACAAACATAGACACACACACAAACACATAACGACACACAAACACATGCACACCCAAAAAACACAAACACACACACAATTACAAACACACAAACACAAACAAAATCACACACATGTACAAACACACAAATGCAAACACACACACACACACAAACACACACAAACACAAACACACATACACAAGCACACACACGTACAAACACACACACACACAAACACAAGCATAAACACAAACACACACAAACAAACAAGCATGCACACAGACACACATGCACACACACACAAACACAAGCACACACACACAAACACACACATAAAGAAACACATACACACAAATACAGACCCACACACAATGACACACACACACACACACACGCACGCACACAAACACAAGCATAAACACAAACACACAAACAAACAAACAAGCATGCACACAGACACACACATGCACACACACAAACACAAGCACACACACACACATAAAGATACACATACACACAAACACAGACCCACACACACGTACACACAAACACACACAAAAACAAACACACACACACAAACGCAAACACAAACAATTACAAAAAAACAAACACAAACACAGTTATAAAAACACACACACATACACAAACACACAGGCACAAATACACACATATAAAATAACACACACACGCGTACAAACACACACACAAACACACATGCAAACACAAAGACATACACACAACCACAAATAAACACACAAATACAAACACGCATACACACAGAAACACACACAAACACAAACATACTCACAAAAATAATCGCACAAACATGCATGCACAAACACACAAACACAGAAACACACAAACAAAAATTACAAACACACACACAAACACACACGGACAAACACGCACGCACAGAAACACACAAACACAAACATACTCAGAATCGCACACACACAAACACACACACACACAAACTCAAACAAACACACAAACACAAAAATACACACAACACACACACAAACGCAAACACAAAAAAACTTGCACACCCACACACAAACACGCACACACACAAACAGACACACAATCACACACACAAACACAAACATAGGCACACACACAAACAAATACACACACACAAACACACGCACACACTCACAAAACCTTTTGGCTATTATGTCCTAAATATCTCGGGAACAAATATTGGCTCTGGGAAATTGAATAATTGGCAACTTCCAACGAAATACCACGCTCTGAGTGACAGAAAAATGACGTTCATAAGCAAGGAATACAGAAGCTCAGACCATCCATTAGCATAAACACCACCGGTTGTGAGAGAACAGTCACAAGGAGCCATTAATATGCAAAATAATGGCTTGCAAACTGCAATTTCTTTTCCCACAAAAAAGCGCGAAATTTAAACAGAAGGTGCCAATTAGTCAATTTTCCCGAGACAATATATATATATATTTTTTTTTATTGGTTTTGCGTCTTAAGAGATAATGATTATAAAACTATGATAATAAAAAAAATATATATCAACAGCAATAATGATAATAAAAAGAACAATAATAATAATAATAATAATAATAATGGCAGTAATGGAAATATAACTATAAATGACAGTAATACCAATGTTAATTCAAATAATAATAATGATCTCATTAATTTTACCATTTTCATATTATTATAATTATTATTAACTTTTTCAATGATAATGGTCAAACTAATAATGATTAAAAGATAATAACAATGAAGATAATAATAACAGTAAGAAAGGAAACGTCGATCCCATCGCCTTACCTGAGTTGCTTCTGGCATTGACGTCGGCTCCCCCCGCCAGGAGGACGTCCACCACGGTATTATGACCCCCATAGGCAGCCTCATGAAGGGGGCTCCATCCTGAGGGAGCAAGAGGCTTGCATTAAGCGTCGTGTTCATGGGTGATGGGAAGAAGGGGGAAAATGGAGGGGAAGTGGAGGATGGGAATTAGGGTGATGGGGATAAAAGGAAGAGGAAAGGATGGAAAAATAGAAGGTAGAGAGAGCAGGAAAGGGGGTTAGGGAGGTAGAGAGGGAGAGAGAGATTGGAGGGTGGGGGGGTAGAGGTATGAAAATGGAAAAAAAGCCTTTCTTTATCTCCATTTCCTTTGGCGAGAAGAAATATTGTCGCGGGAAAATTGACTAATTGGCACCTCCTGCCTAAGTCCCGCGCTTTTTGTGAGAAAAAAAAACAACAGTTTCCAAGCATTTATTTTGCATATTGATGGCACCTATTGACTGTTCTCTTCACACCCAGTGGTGTTAATGCTAATTGGTGGTCTGAGCTTTTTTATTCCGTGCTTATGAACGTCATTTATCTGCCACTCAGAGCCCGTTTTTTAACGGGAGTTGCCAATTGGTCAATTTCCAATATATTTAGGACATAAGGGTTTGTGTGTGTGTGTGTGTGTAAGTTTGTGCTTGTGTCTGTGTTTATGCTTGTGTCTGTGTATGTTTGTGTTTGTGATTGTGTGTTTGTGAGTGTGTGTGTGTTTGTGTGTGTGTTTGTGTGTGTGAGTGTGTGAGTGTTTGTGTGTGTGTGTGTGAGTGTGTGTGTGCGTGTTTGTCTTTGTGTGTGTTTGTGTGTGTGTTTGTGTTTGTGTGTCTGTGTATATTTGTGATTGTATGAGTGATTGTGTGTGTGTGTCTGTGTTTGTGTGTATGTTTGTGTTTGTGTCTTTGTGTGTCTTTGTGTGTGTGTATATGTGTGTGTTTGTGTATGTTTATATGTTTGTGTTTGGGTATGTGTTTGTATTGATATGAATGTTTGTGTGTGTTTATGTATGTTTGTGTGTGTGTTTCTGTTTCTGTGTCTGTGTATGTTTATGTTAGTGGTGTGTGTGTGTGATTATGTGTATCTGTTTGTGTTTGTGTGTTTGTGTTCATTTGTTTGTGTGTGTTTGTGTTTGTGTGTGTGCATGTTCGTGTTTGGGTGTGTATGTTTGTGTGTGTGTGTTTGTGTTTGCATGAATTCCATATTTATCCCTTTGGAGGAAGGTGCCAATTAGTCCATTTTCCCGAGAAAATATTTCTTCTCGAAATGTTTCGTTCCACAAATCGACAAATGAAATGAAAATAAAGAAATGCTCTTTTTAAATGGATTCGTTGTTTCTCTCAAACGATCATAAGAATTACAGCATTACGATAATAAAAATAATAAGAAGAACAACAACAATATCAACAAGAATAATAATGGTCATAATAATAATAATAATAATAATAATAATAATAATATAAATGACTTGTGTGTCTCAAGGCGTGGTGATTCCAGTACTATAACCTACTATAATAATACTATTAATATTAATAACAATAATAATAATAAGGATCCTAAGAAGAAAGAGAAAAGATAAAGGAAGATGGGAGAATGATTAGAAAAGAAGAAATAAATAAAGAAAATCAATGAGGGAAAGGAGATAGAGGAAAGAGCGAAGAAGACGAAGGAAAATAAAAAGAGGAGGAACAAAGAGTAGGAGAAAAGAGAAAGGAGGGAAAGGGCAATGGGAAAAAAAAACAGGAGAAAGAAAGAGAAATGAGAGAGAGAAGAAAGGAAGAGGACAGAAAGAAAGGGAGGTAGAGAAGAGAGAGAGGGAGAAAAGAAGGAGGCCGGAAAATAGAAAGGAAGTCAGGAAAGGAGAGAGAGAAAAAGAGAAGATAAAAACATAAATGAGAAAGGGGGGGAAATGAGAGATGCAGAGGAGAAAGAGCGGCAGAGAGAGAGGAAATGGAGAGAAAGTGGAAAATGAAGAATATGAGACGAAATATAAAGAGAGAAGAGAGAGCAATAACGGTAAAATAAAAGTAATAATATAACAGACAATAATAATTACAACAGCAACAATAACAATAATTATAACAGCAAGAAAATGATGATAAAAAAATATTATTATCAATAATAACAGTAATAAAACAATAATAAGGATAATTACGAGAATATTAATGATATCAGTCAGACAACGAATGGTGCCAGAGCCAAGCCTCCAACTGGAGCGTTTCACTCGCATCAGAAGTCTATCTTATTCTTTTTCGTTTTATTCTCACTCCTCATGAAAATAGAAACTGGCAGAGCTACTATAGTTGGTTGACGTTGTGTGAAAAAACAGCATTTATCAAGAAAAAAAACAATAATAATAATCTGAGCAGAAAAGCGAGTCCAAAACTGACCATCTGGCAAAATTTCTATCGCAATCTGGTCGATGTAACAAAGCCAATCGCATGAGACACTCGTTCTTTACGAAGGTTGAAAGAAATCATTAAAAACCTTCATACTGCTTTGTTTCAATGGACCTCGTTAGGTTAAATCATAAATTAAACATTTATAATTATATAATAATCCACGCGAACTTATAAATATTGAAACGGAATAAAAAAAAAAAAAATCTTTATATATAAAAGCACGAATCTTTAGACAAACCATGCATAAACGAATAAAAGGACTGATTTTCACATCCATAAAAAAACGACAGAAAACGAAAGGCAGGGATGACGCTAACAATGGCTCGAAACACGCGGTCCGCCTGGCTGTGCGCTCCTGGCGAGGCGCATGGGTCGAGGGGCGCCACCAACATTGGGGAAACTTAAACAAAAGGATTCACTTCACAACGATGCAGCGACGAGAGAGAGAGAGAGAGAGAGAGAAAGAAAGACAGAGAGAGAGAAAGAGAGGGAGATAGAAAGAGAGAAAGAAAGACAGAGAGAGAGAAAGAGAGGGAGAGAGGGAGAAAGAAAGAGGGAGAGAGAGCGACGGAACCGGAGTCCTGGAGCCTCGACGCCTTCATTGGCGTTTCTGTCGCCTCGCGTGTCCTTGGCAGAGGAAGAGGAACAGAGGGAGAGACGGAACGGAAGAGGAAAGAGGAGAGAATAATGAAGGGAGGAGGAGGAACGAAATGGAGAATGGAAAAGGAAGAAAAGAGAAAAAGGAAGAAATGATAGTGATGAAAGTAGGAATAGCACAACAAAGAAAGAGTAGAAACTATCAACGGCGTTAGTGAAATAAAGAGAGAAAGAAGGATAGAAAAAGCATAGAAATTTAGGCTTTTTTTTTTTTTTATCTCTCTTTCTCGTTCCTCCTGCCCGCTCTCTCTCTCTCTCTTTTCCTCCTGTCCACTCCTCTCTCTCTCTCTATCTTGCCCCTCCTCTATCCTTCTCTTGATTTTTCTTCATCTTCCTGTTCTATCTTCCTTCCCCTTTCACTCTTTTATCCACCTCCACCTCTCTCAGTCCCTCTTTTATCTCCTACACTCTCACTTCCCTCCTCCTCTTCTTCGTCCTCTCTCTCATTTTCTTCCTCCTCCTCCTCCTCCTATCTGTTTTCCAATTCTCTTCCTCTC
>NW_025918187.1:0-25000 GCF_019202785.1 Penaeus chinensis | reverse complement strand
GCGAGTCGGAGACACAGGGGTTGGGGAGGAGGGGACGCAGACCCGTGCTAGGAACATGCGTGTCACGAGCTCGGCCCAGCCGTTCTCTCATCTCTTTGGCACACTTTTCTTTAAAAGGGATACATATATATTAAAAACAAGGGTTACTTGGAATATATAAAGATATTAAAGGGGGTCCTCCAATGTGCAAAGGAATCACTGGTGCAGGGTGTACTATTGTCTTCTCGGAGAAGCGGCTGATAAGAAGATAAAGTCTTTTATCTCTCATCCCTCCCCCCCTCTCTCTCCATATTTTCCATTCCTCTCTCTTCTCTCTCGCCCCTCCCCCGACCTTCTCTCACTCTTTCTCTCCCTCTCTCTTTCTGTCTGCCGTTTTCCCTCTAATCTTTCTCTCCCTCTCTCTCTCTCTCCTTCACTCCCTCCCTCCCTCTGCACCCCCTCCTTTGGGGTCAGCCTAGATAAGGCAGCGCTACAAATACTGCTGAAAAGTCTTCTCATCCTGCTTACGTGTGCTGCTGTTCGCCCTTCGAACGCATCATTCACAAGCCCAGGAACGGAAACGTTTTGGTGATGTTTGACATCAATCGATTTACATCTACAGAATAAATGTTTACGATGAAAAGGCTCCCTGGTTTTGTGTTAAGTGTACAGACAGAGCTAAGATTTTTCTCTATTTATCTCGCTCAATTCCCTTCCCTGTCTTGCTTTCTCTTTTTGCTCTCGCAAGACTTTCTCTCCATCTTTCTCTCTCTGACATTTTTTTTTCCTTTTTATTGCTCCCTCTCCCTCTCACAGTATCATTCTTTCCACATATATCTCTAACCTCCTCCTAATCTTTATCCCTCGTTAAATACTTCTTTTTTTTTCCTTTTCGCCGAAACTCTCCCTCACTCTCTATCTCTCTCTGATTCTCTATCATCTTTTGCCCTCTCTTCCTTCCATCTTTCTTTCCCTCTCCTTTTCTCCATTTCCCTGGTTCTCTCTTCTTCTCTCATTCTCTCCTCTCCCTCCCTCCCTTGCTCTACCATCCAACACTCTCCTCCCCCCGACCCCCCGAGTGCGTCTCGCCTCAAGCGCCGACCGTCACTGGCCTGCCTCTCCTTCAGCAGCCACGTGGCGGCTTTGTTTACATTAGCACACGGAGTCGTGCCAGTGTGGGGAGCTGTCGAGTTGCTCAGGACAACGTTCACGCACAGACAACAAACGGAGGGAAGGACCGCCTAAAGAACGCTACTATTTAAGGCAACACCGATGCGGCAGATAAGCGGCGATATCTTGGGTTGGTACCATTAGTTTAATTGTACCTGATGAATATACACAGATACTAGGCTGTTACTCCTGCTGACACTATAATGGCTTGTGCAGTTTTCCTCGAAGTTGATATTTTAATCATTCTTCTGAGACCAAGCATTCGACTCTATGCATCTGAAGTAACATACATATTCTTATCTTTTAACATATCTAAGGTTTGAGTGTGAAATTTGAGCCCACACCCAGACATATTAAGATGAGCATAAGGATAACCTAAGTTACCTCATCCTTTATAATGTAAACTTTCGTTTCAATAAACTTCCCTTCCTCCCTCCCTCCCTCCCTCCCTCGGTCTTGGATCCCTCCGAACGCCCTCCCTTGGGGTCAGCCGAGATTAGACAGTTCTATAGATACTTATGGAGAAGCATCATCCTGCTTATATGCCTGACTGTTTGCGTTTGTCTGTGTGTGTTTGAATGCACTTGTCTATGTATGTATACGTTTCCATGAGTGTGTGTGTTTCCATGGGTATATGTGTGTGGGTGTGATTAAGATGTACCTGTTGTTTAGCAGGGCGGCAGCTGATAAAAAGATGAAGCCTATCGCTTTCACTCTTTATTCTTCTACCTCTTTCCCAACGCTATCTATCTGTCTCTCTCTCTCTTTCCCCCTCCCCCCCCCCCTTCCCTCTTTCATTAACTCTCTTCCCTTACCCTCCCCCCTCTCTTTCGTTCTCTCTTTGTCATTTGTTCTTTGACTCTCAGTCTCTATTACCCCTTATTACCCCTTCTCATCCTGCTTACGTGTGCTGTTGTGTTCGCCCTTCGAACGCATCATTCAGAAGCCCAGGAGAGGAAGTTTGACATCAATCGGAAGTCACACCTCACTTCAGAAGGAACGCCCTTCAGAGAGACGGTATATACACTTCACTTCGCACAGACGGAATTCTCCTCAGAAAGACGGAATTCACACCTCATTTTACATAGACGAAATTCACTTCAGAGAGACGGAATTCACGCTTTATTTCACAAAGATAGAATTCCGTTCAGAGAGACGGAATTCACACTTCAATTCACAAAGACGGAATTCACTTCAGAGAGACGGAATTTACATTTCACTTCACATAGAGGGAATTCACTTCGTCTAGACAGAATACACACCTCACTTCACATATAGGGAATTCACTTCAGAGAGACGGAATTCACACCTCATTCAGAAAGAAATCACACATACGTTTGTGTGTACCCGTCACTATGTGTAAGTGCTTATCTGTGTGTTTCTCTGACTGTGTTTGTCTTTAATTTTATGGGTAGGTTTATCTCCTATTTCTCATTCCCTTTCTATCACTCATTTAGTCTCTCTGCATCTCACTCGTTTACTCTCTCCCTATCTTTCTCACTTGCCCAGTTAGTCCCTCTCTTTTACTCACTCTTTACTCAATCACTAATTCTGTCTCCCTCACTCACTCAATTACTCACTCTCTATCGCTTACCCAAATACTCTCCCCTTTCTCAATGACTTTCTCTCTTTCACTCAATTATTCTGTCTCACGTTATTGACTAATTTTTGTCTCTGTCATTTATAGTGACGTAACTAGAAACATAAGTAGTTGGCTGCTCATTCTTATCAGTGTTATCACCTTACGCTGCGTTTCTGTTCTTTAAACGCTTTCCGAATCAAAGGCAGATTTCGCAAGTGTTTCCACCAGTAATTGGGACGAATAGAGAGCTGCCTCCACGGAAGGACTCTCCAAGTCGCTCTTGAAGGCCAGTCCTCCAGGGAACGTCCGGCGAGAGGCAGCGGACCTCTCGGGAATGTCCTTGGACCCTTATCATGGAATGTCAACTTCATCCCACAGAGAATAGAAGGGAGGCAGAGAATATAAGAGAAAATGAGAGAGGGAGAAAGAGAAAGAGCATAAGAATAAAAGAAAAAGAGAGAGGGAGCATAAGAATAAAAGAAAGAGAGAGAGAGCATAAGAATAGAAGAAAAAGAGTGAGAGCATAAGAATAAAAGAAAAAGAGAAAGAATACAAGATAAATTGTGTGTGTGGGAGAGAATAGAAGAGAGAATGAGAGAGAGACAATATAAGAGATTGAGGAAAAGAGCCCGGCCTCCTTAAATAGACAGGAAACTCCTTGTAGGTGGATATCTATCCCAGGCCCGTCACAGAATCTAAACTACGTTGGCAGAATCCACAGATACCGTAGCTCTGCTGGGCAAGATGACTTCGCAAAAAAAAAATCCTGTCGCACATCGCTATTCAACCGCGACGGAGAGATGGAATCCTGAACTATCTTTATGATCCTGATTATTGTCACTATGCGTGATTATTCTGTGTCTTTTCCAATCGGTATGTTCGCTTATTTCCCCTTTCCAAGCCCCTCTTGTAGTGATTGACCTCGTCGATCTTTAGTCATCACTGCAGGAGGTAATACGGTATAAGAAAATCTCCTCTCACCTCCAACTCTCCCACAGGCACGACTAAAAAAAGGGAATTGAAAGAGCTAAAGGTGGCAACACTCCCCCCTGGTGGAACAGTGCGTGGCGTCAGTTTCGCTGTAAATTTCCAATGGGGGTTGCGGAGGCGGCTTTGCAGCACCGAAGCCTTCCCCATGCATCATCAGCTATAGTATAACACGTCCTCCGGCCGGCAACATCACCTCCAGGCCCCAACAAAACCGCGAGTGAGGAGGATGCCCGCGCACACTACACCCACACGATTACCAATGCCAATATTTTGCTACTGGCCTGCTAAGCCAGTAGCAGAATCTGAAATAATCACACATCGTGACAATAATCAGGAACGGAACGGGTTTCCCCTGTCCAGTTAAGCGGTCGTGGGAGTATTTTTTAATATAAGAGGTAAGACACAATTTGTGGGATATTTGTTCGGCCAAAAGTGACATAGTGATCGGTGCTTTCTTTTCTTCGGGTATAATTTTATTTGTTTTACCCAAGTTCCATTTGTACTGTTTCATCGTTCGTTTATCTTCCTTGTATGGTTTCTATTTTACTTTTATCGTTAGTTTTAGTTTCGTTGTATCATTTGTTTTATCAAGTGTATTGTTTCATAGTTTGTATTTTAATGTTTCTTTAGTACTATTCCTTTTACTGTCTCTTATTCGTGTTTGTATTCCAGTATGTTTTATCGTTTGTTTTATTCGTGTTTGTGTTTTATCGTTTCATGTGTTTTATTGTTTGTCTTTCAACTTTATCTGTAATAAATCTGTTTTACGCATGCAGAGTTTTATAAACGCCCGAAATTAAGAAATATAACGGTACGATTGCTACCCTCAGCTACCTACAGTGAATGGTGAGTTTTCTTTATTTTAATCAAGGTGGCTATTTGCTTAATTGCATCTACGCACACGCCTCTCCTCGGTTTACATCACGCCTACCATCCTTTATATTCTCGCACCAAACATATATACAACACAAACATACTACACTTACACTTTTTCGCTCCTTTCCTCACAACTTGACTTCTACACTATCATCCTTCTCTCATACAAGCTACGTTCCCATACGATAATTAAATGGGTGGTGGCAGTGACTCCTCTTTACATATCTTGCGAGAAATAATTGTATTTAGCTTTTGCTACCCTGTCTATCCCCCAGTCTTCCTCCCCACGGTTCTTCCCAAACTTTTCGGACTTTTCTCCTCAACCACGCTGCCCGCCTCGGCCCGCCTAATGGTCGTGGGATGAGCGCTGCCGAACTATAAATAGAGAGATTTCAAGGACTGAACATTTTACAAACTTACTACGGACTCTGACTCGATTGCCTGTGATTATGGGAGTGCACACGTGCAGTTGCATAAGGCAGACACGCGAGTCAGAGGACGAGCAGGATGGAAATGTTCTACGGAAAAAAGGAGGAAAAAGAAAAAGAAAAAGAAAAAAGGAAAAAAAAAAGAAAAAGAAAAAGGAAAAAAAAAAAAACATACTCAAAAAAAAAAAAAGAAAAAAAAAGAAAAAAAAAAAGCCTTATTATTACTGACATTATATTATACTATTGTTCCCACTTTATGCTATATTCAGTCACTTATTTCTTTGTTTTCTCGTCCGTATCTTTTGTCCCTCTTTAATTATTGTTTGTTTACTGATTATTGATTATTGTTTGATTGTTTATCACCCATATCACCATTATTATATTACGTTAACATTATTTCGTGCTCTCCTTTCGTCCCCTCCCTCTTTGAAGTCAGACCCAGTTGTCACAGCATCAATTCCCCACAGATGTTATTTCATACACTTGATCCGGTTCCATAGCAAGATATCCTTATATTTTTTTTTTTTTTTTTCCTCACCCATTGCACCTTACCATCACCACCCTCTACCTTTTACTTTCTTAGTGTTTTTGTTTTTTCACCTTCATCATCCATTTTTATCTGCCATGTCATCTGACACATCTAAATAAAAACAATATAAAACTACTAAAAATAAAAACCAACTAAAAAAGTAGAAATTAATAAAACCAAAATATTTGTTCTAGTTAATTTTGTTCAACCATTAAGTAAAAATAAAATACAAAATAACAAAAATAAAACCAATAAAAATACTTGTTCTTGTTCTTGTTCTATATAAAAAAGATACCTGTTCTTGTTCTTGTTCTTGTTAATAATTCCTTTTCACTCGTTCGTCAGCATAAAAATAAAAGTAAAGTAAAAAAACAAAAACAAAAACAAAAATCATAAATAAATTGTCAATTCTACCATAACTTGCCTCCTTCCTCACCTCATGATGTCAATAGAAACAAAGAACGACATGCAAGGGGTGTCCCCCCCTTCTATTAATCTACTGCTTCTTTCACTTTCACCACTTTACCTTCCCTCCCCCTCTTCTATTATTCACCTCTTTATTATGTGTTTTTTTTTTTTTTTTTTTTCGTGGGGCGTAGGTTGCGGTTGTTGTTGGAGCGTTGGCGGTGTCCTTTTAGTAGTTGGCGCTGCTCGCTGTGGCCGCGCCGAACGCTGCCTCCTCTTATCGGCGACCTTCGCTCCAATGATAACGGAAACGGGAATGTCAGCCTTGCTCAGGCCCGCCCGCACGCGCGCTTACGTCCTTACGACACACAAACCCATAACAAAGATATTGGTGTGTGTGTCAGGAACCCTCCTTCATGCAACATTGCAGCGTCCAACCATGAAACGATATGCACGCATTAGCCCGCCCCCGTAATGAGCAATGCCCTCTTTTTACCTAGCCTGGCCTGCTTTGCCCGACATCTTTAACGAAACATGAAGGTCTCTGGATTTACTTATTAATTTATTAGTTTTATTCTTTTCAGTTTTGGATAGTTATTCTTCAAGTGTTTTCTTTCTTGTTATCGTAAGCGAGCCACTAACTTCCTATATGATACAGGAGACAGGCAGAGCACCTGAGTGGACCTTAAGCAAGGAGTCGCACTGATTTCGTACTTCGCCCTCTTACACTGCAGACAAAGCAGTGACTCATTCATTCAGCTTTTTTTTTTCTCATTCACTCAAATTCTTTTTTTTTTCTCTCTTTCACTTCCTTACTCTCTCTTTATCTCATTTATATTCGTTCTGCCTCACGGACTTAGTCGCACTTTCTCTGACTTACTCCCTCTCCCTATCTCTCGGTCATTCAATTTATCTATTTCTCAGGCCCAATTATGAGAATGCAAACCTCACACTTATTTCATACCTCATTCCATTTAGGGGAAATATTTCCTTTCACTTAACAAAGATAAAAATCACACCTCTCTTTTGACAGAATTCATATTTACGTTTGTATGTGCGAGTTTGCTCTGTGTGGCTGTGTTTGTATCTGTGTGTTTGTATCTGTGTTTGCATATATTTGTATGAGTGCTTGTTTAAATGTGCTTGTCTCTTTCTTTGTCTCTGTGCGCGTGTGTTCATATGTTCATATATTTTTTTCTTTCTCTCTATTTACCTATCTCGTTCTCTCTCTCTTTCTCCTTATATATCCATTTCTCCTCCCCCCCTCGCCTCTCTAAGATCTTTTTTTGATCTTTACCAGATTTCTTTTCTCCCATTCCCCCTACCATTTCTCTCTATCTCTCTTTCCCACTGCCCCTCTTTCTTTTTCTATATCTTTCACTTTTACTCTTTTTCTTGTTTAACTATCTCTCTCACTCTCTTCTCGCTTCCCTTCAACCCCTGACTTTCTCTCCCTGATTCTCTCCCTCTCTCTTTCCCTCTTTCTCTCACTTTTCTCCCTTACCTCCCCTCTCTTTTTGTCTCTCGTTATCTCCTCTTCCCTAACCCCTATCTCTCTCTATTTCCCCCTCCCCAGCTTTCTTTGACTCTCTATCTCTCTGTGTGTGTCTCCGTCTCTTTTTCTCTCAACTCCTCTCTCTCGCCTTATCCATCCCTCTCCATTTCTCCCTTCTTAGGCCGCATCTCTCCCCTCCTCCTCCGTATCTCTCTTTCTGTCTCTCTCCTTCCCTCCCTCCCTACCTCTGCCTGCTTTTCCATCCCACCACACGCTCTCCTTGTCGTCAGCCTTGAGGCAGCGCTACAGATATTTATGGAGAAGTCTTTTCATCCTCCTTACGCGTGCTGTTGTGTGTCTTTATGTTTTTTTCTTTCCTTGAATTTCTCTCTTTCATTCTCTCTATCTTCCTTCCTCCTGACTCACTCCATCTCTTTCTTTCCCATTCTAACTCTCGCTATTTCTCTCTTTTTCTGCCTCACCTCCTCTCTTCCTCACACACTCTGTCTCTCACTTCTTTTCTCTCCCTCTTTGTAAATTGCTTTTCTATCTCTTTCATTCGAAATTACTTCTCACTCTAACAATTACTTTCTCTCTTCACCCTCAATTATACTTTCAATCTCCCAATTACTTTCTCTCACTCTCCTAGTTACACTCTTCATTTCTCTTTCCATCTCTCTTTTTCTTTCTCTCTCCCTTTTAATCTTTCCGAAACACCTGCGTGTTTCCTCCACCTCTGACCATGGGAACTTAATGTGACGTAACTTCAAAGATAATCATCTGACTGCTCTTTTTTATCAGCTTTTCCACCCATAAGTAGCTGTCCACAGACGTAACTTCAGCTTCTTTGTCACTCTTTTTAGTTCATTTATTTATTTTTATATTTTTCTTTATTTTTATCTTTCTAAAACTGTTCATTCTATTTCCTCTTGATTCAATGTTGCTTTCGCTTTCATTCGCCTCCTGCTTAATGGCCAGGCTTTTAGTTCGTCTGGGCAGAGCGCAAGGCTGACTCCCAACCTGACAGCGCTGCCACCAGGAGCTGCAAGCTCGCTGCTTTACGGGGCCTTTCCCGGGGCCAAGCTCGTAGGCAGGTGCCACTGACACTGTGCCAACCATTCGCAACTCTAGTACATTGGTCGCGGTAAGCTCAGTTGTAGATGCCAGCCTCTAGTAGCATTAAGCCACTCGAACTCTACAGGCCCCTCCACCACGTTCCACGTGTCTCCTTAACTCAACCTTTTCCTTCACTTGTGGTCCGATTTAGGTCAAGGCAATCGGCCGAGTAAAGAATCTAACAAATGGGATGATCAGTAAAAAGGAAAAAACCAAGCACTTGTCAAGATGTCATTGAATACGAACAAATTCGACTCCTTTCGGGCGACTGGCTCTTTGCACTTGCCCGATCCCCTCAGTATAAATATGCAAAGCTCTTGAACTGTTCCAGTTCTCTGGCTCACTCTTTTCTACTTCAAGGTCCTATTTATGTCTTCGAACCATGACCAAGAATTCATGTGCGTGCTCGTGTATGTGTCTGTGTATATACTGCATACAGGTAGATGTGTGTGTGAGATTCGTGTATGTGCGTGCATGTGTATGTGTTATTAGTATGTGTAAGTGTTGTGTGCGGAAGAGTACGTATGTGTGTACATTATATGTGCTCGAGTGAGTGTATGTGTGCGTGTACATGTGCGTGTGGTTTTATGATTGCAGATGTGAGTGTATGTGTGTATGCTGGTATACGTCTGTGTACACATGAAATCATGAGCATTCATGTATACGTGTATATGTATGCACGTAGATGTGTTTATGTGTGTGCTGCATGTGTGTATACATGAGTGTGTGTGTATGTGTGTTATGAGTACATGTATTTGTTGTGTGGTTGTATGTGTGTGCTTGTGTTTATGCTTGTGTACATATATGTGTGAGTACAAATCTGTATACGAGTATGTGTTCATGTACATGTATGTGTGAGTGTGCTTGTATGTACGTGTACGTGTACGTGTGTGCGTGCATGTGTGCCTGTACATGTATATGAGCGCTTATGTGTATGCATGCATGTATGTATATGAGTGCGTGTACGTATATGTGTGCATACACATGTATGTGTGTGTTCACAGATGATGTAGCTTTCCTGGACTAGATGATGTGATATGGAAAAAAAACAAATATATGAAAAAGTAATACTATGTATAGAATTTAAAAACTAACTAGTGTTAATGCCGGGGCAGGATACGCTTTCATTCGTACTCCGCGAGTCGGCGACACAGGGGTTGGGGAGGAGGGGACGCAGCCCCGTGCGAGGAACATGCGTGTCATGAGCTCCGGCCCAGCCGTTATCGCATCGTCTTTGCACACTTTTCGTTATAAATGATTCATATATACTAAAAACAGGGGTCCCTTTGAGTAAGAAAAATATCAAAGGGGGGGTCCTAAAAGGTGAAAGGAATCACTGGTGCAGGGTGTACTATTGTCTAGTCGGGGCGGCAGCTGATAAGAAAATAAAATCTCTTATCTCTCTCCTCTCCCTCTGCCACTCTCACTTTCTATCCTCATTTCATCTCTCTTTCGTTCCTTTTTGACCCCCGCCCCCCCCGTCTCTCTCCCTATTTCTCCTTCCTCTGTCTTCTCTTTAGCCCCCCCCCCCCTCCCTCCTCTCTTTCTCTCTTTCGCTTTCCCTCTAATCCTGCTAATCCTCCCTCCCTCTGCCATTGCATCCCTCCACACCCCCTCCCTTGGGTTCAGCTGAGATAAGGCAGCGCTTCAAGTACTTACGAAAAGTCTTCTCCCGCTTACGTGTGCTGTTGTCCGCCCTTCGAACGCATCATTCATAAGCCCAGGAACGGAAACGCGTCGGTGATGTTTGACATCAATCGATGCAAATCTGCAGATAACATACATGCGTTAAAAAGGCTCCCTGGTTTTGTGTTATGTACTGAGAGAACTAAGATTTCTCTTGCTCACTTTCTCTCCCTGTCTTCCTTTTTTTTCTCACAAGGCTTTCCTCTCTCTCCCCCGCTTGCCTAAAGGACGCTTTGTTTACGGCAACAACACCAATGAGCTACACCTCAGGCGTCGAAAAATAAGCGCCAGATAAGCGGCAACGGCTTGACTTAGCTCGCGAGACGAATTTATTGCCGTGGCAACTGGCTGACGTTCATCTAAAAATTGTGTTAATGTCTATAAATACGCATCTGTATACGTACAAACACCCTTTATATTTTCTTAGACCTTTGGTTAGATTTGTCTGGAAGCCGTCGCCTCTGTGAGGCACACGATAAAGAATTCACACCTGCCTTTGCGCTTGCTTGTCAGTATGTGTGCGTGCCTGTATTTGTGTGCTTGTGTCTGGGTGTGTCTTTGTAGGTGTTTGCGTGAGTATATGTATCTACATGAGTGTGTTTGTATACGTTTGTAGATGTGCGTATTAGAATGTGTTTGTGTGCATGGGTTTTTGTCTGTTTCTTTTTCTCCGTGCGTGGTGTTTAAATACCTGTTTGTATGCGTTTGGCTGTGTCTTTGAATGTGTTTGTGGATGTATATTTGTATGCGTGTGTCTGAAAGAGTATGTGCCTGTGTATGCATGCTGCCGTGTATGTGTGAAATAAAAC
This sequence comes from Penaeus chinensis, assembly GCF_019202785.1. Classification (NCBI taxonomy): domain Eukaryota; kingdom Metazoa; phylum Arthropoda; class Malacostraca; order Decapoda; family Penaeidae; genus Penaeus; species Penaeus chinensis. The sequence goes on along the minus strand of NW_025918187.1, from coordinate 13,935 downwards.
TGTTTTCTACCCGGGCTGGCAGCTTATAAAATGATCAAGCCTCTATCTATCTATCTACCTAACGATTTCTATCTATCTTGCGAAGAAGGCGACCAGGGAATTTGAGGTGGACATCAAGTGTAAGCACACTCTGAAACAGGCAAGGAGCACTATCAACAGGATACAGCTAGACTATGACGAGGCCAGGAAGGGCGAGGCGGTTGAGCTGAGTGACACTTTCCGACACTACATGCATGTGGTGATGAACACAGACTGTTTATGGGAAGTATGAAAGCAAATAGAAAGACAGTGTGTATAACATGTATATATTTTATAATGTGTGTTTCATATGAGTCCAGGAAAGGACTCATCAAGACGAAGAAGGATATTCCTCATGTTTTATTACTATACCAATATGTTAACTTATAACACTGAATGCTTGCACTTTTCTATTTTGAATACATTACATATTCTTCCTTGTTATCTTACCCATACCGGGACATATTAAGATGAACATAAGGATAACCTTATGTTACCTCATCCTTTATGATGTAAGCTTTCGTTTCAATAAACTTGTCAGTCAAAAGTCTCTCCTTCCTCATCCCTCCTGTCGCTGTCCTTCCCTTCCTCTCTCTCCCCCTCCTTCCCTCTGCCTTTGCATCTCTCCGCACGCCCTCCCTTGGGGTCAGCCGAGATAAGACAGTGCTATAGATACCTATGGAGATGTCTTCTCATCCTACTTATATGCCTGTGTTTGTATGCGTTTTCAGTGTCCTTGAATGTGCTTGTCTGTTTCTTTATCTGAATGTGTGCCTGCATGCATATGCCCGTGTGTGTGTGTATGTGTGATGTACCTGTTGTCTACCGGGGCGGCAGCTGATAAAAAGATAAAGACCATCTACTCTCTCTTTCTTCTTCACACTCCAGCTCTTTCCCTCACTTTTTTCTTCCGCCATCTCTCTCTTTTCCCACTTTTATGTTCTCTCTCTCTCTCTCTCACTTCCCCCTTCCCATCTCACTCTTTGATTTTGCGTTTTGCCTGACGGGTCTCTGTTTCCTCTTTCCTCATTTTGTCTCTCTCTCTTTCTCTTACGTTTTCCACTGACCCTCTCGCTATTACACCCCATTTTCTCTTTCCCTTTCCTCCTCCCTTCCTCTCTTCTGCCGTTGTATCCCTACGTACGGCCTCCCTTTGGGTCAGACGAGATAAGGCAGCGCAACAGACACTTAGGAAAACGTCTCATCCTGCTTACCTGTGCTGTTATTCGCCCTTCGAGCGCATCATTTAGAAGCCCAGGAACGGAAATTTGACATCAGTCGGTGCAAAGTTTTTGGCCTAAACAGAGAACTCGAAAGATTTGTAGAGGTGGAAGTAATAGAAGGACGGGGCCTTTGGAAGAGGGAGGGGCGTTGAGTGTAGTACTGCGGAGAGATGTGTTTTCATTGACTAGATGTATATACAGCTAAGTTTCTGTGCCACTTCCTATCTCACTCTCTCACATTCTCCTTTTTATTTTCTCTCTTTTCCTTTTTTTTTTTTTTTTTTTTTTTTTACTTTCCCTTACGCGACACACACTCTATCCTTCTCTGTTCCTTTTGTCCTGACTCTCTCTATCTCCTTCACCTTGAATCGCTCCCTCCCATTCTCTCTCTCGTTCTGTCTCTGTCTCCTTCCTCATCACCTCGTCTCTCAACCCTCTTCTCCCTTAATCACTCTCTCTTTCGCTTTCTCTCTTTTGCGTTCACCTAATTTAGGAATTACACCTCACCTCACACACACGGAATTCACTTCAAAGAAACGAAATTCACAAATCACTTCAGAAAAAAAAAAAAAAATCACACAGACGTTCGTATATGCCTGTCTCTATGTGCGTGTTTGTCTCCGTGATTGTGATTGTGAATTTATCTTTATTTTTATGGGTATGTTTGCATACTTATGTATGTATTCGTATTTTAAGTTATATATATCAGTGAGCGTGTTTAAGTCGGGCCGGCTTCCCTATCCCATCTCCCTCTCTCCCCCACCATGTCTCGCTCATTCTCTCTCTGTCTCTTCCTTCTCTATCTCTCTCACATTCTCCATCTCTCTGTGGGTCTCACCCCCTCAACTTTCTCTCTATCTCCATGATTCGCTCTTCCTCTCCCTCCTACAACCTCCTCCCTCTGCCATTGCCTCTCGCTATCCCTATTATCACTATTCTTCCATCGCCGGTGATTCGCACATACGAAACAAAGGGACATTTGTGTTAGGCGAGTGAAAACACCGCGACGTACTCGCTCCACTGTTCATGGCAATGCGGTCAAACCTGTAATCTGTACAATAGCAATCGTTACCGCTGTCACAATGAGATTTTTGATCACTTACAATTTTAAACTAGTGCTTATAAAATGTAAAGAAGAATACATTTATAATACTTGCTAAAACACGTCATTATTACATAATGCTTAAAATATAGATCGATATACATAGGCACGTATTCACATCTATACATGAATGTGTTTAATACGCATAGCAGGAACAGTCAAGGCCTTTAACAGAAGTCCTGATAGATCAGTTCTTATAGACGTGTTGTCAGGCCAGTGTTAACTCTCCAACTGACCACTGATGGCCCTTTCTTTATACATGTCAACACAAGGGACAAGGCGCATTCAATACATAGGTCAATACAGTGGAGCATGCCAATGGTGTCATTCTGATCGCAACCCAAGAGGAAACCATGAACCCGAGTGTGATCTGAGTGCCCTGGAGAGGATGACATACACGTGATGCTGATGCCAGCAGCTACGTCATGCCCATGCCCATGCTGATTCACTCAATTACTCTTTTCTCATTCTCTCCCCTTCATTTACTTGATTACTCTCTATCACTCAGTTACTCTCCCTCAATCACTTAATCTCTTACATACTCAATTACGCTTTCTCTATCCCTTAGTTACTCTTCCTCACTCAGTTAACCTCTGTCCTCAATTAATAGATCTCTTTCTTCCTCGATTTCTTTCTCTCTCCTTCTCTTTCTCACACACTTCCCCAATTACACTCAGTCCCTCTCAGATTCCCTCTGTCTCTCATTCTCTTCCTCTTATTTACCCTTAATTCCTTTCTCTTTCCTTTTCACTCCTATTTACTCTCTTACTCTCTCAGTTTCCCTCTCTTGATTACTCTCTCCGAGCTACGTGTGTATTTCCTTCACCTCTCACCCGTGGAAGTTAGAGTGACGTAACTTCAAAGATAAGCTGTTGACTGCTCTTCCTTATCATCTTTTGCCGTAGGTCTGTAATTTTAAACACTCTCGAACTAAGTATATATAGCAAATTTCTCCATCAATAATAGCTGTTCACATAAGTAATTTTTTCCTGCTGATTTTCTGTCTTCTTTCTCCCTTTTTTTAGTTTCTTGTCTCTTGGTTTATACCTATATATATATATATATATATATATATATATATATATATATATATATATATATATATATATATATATATATATATTTTTTTTTTTTTTTTTTTCTTTTCTTTACTTTTCTTTTGTTTTTTTATCATTAAATTTTTTTTTATCTAGCTTCATATAGGTTTTCTTCATTCAACTTTGCTGTTGCTTTCATTCGCCTCCTGCTTTCTGGCAAGGTTTGTAGTTCGTCTTGGGTTGGGTCGCGAGAGGACGTGGGAGCCGCGCCGCTGACCGGCTTTGAACTTATGTCCAGTAATACACTTACACGCACCTACATACGCATACACTCCGACACACAAACCTCTACACACATAAATATACGGACACCCTCACATATGCAGACGAAAACACAAACATATATATATATATATATATATATATATATATATATATATATATATATGTATTTATACATATATGTATTTATAAATATATAAGTATATACATATGTATGTATACGTATATATACTTATGTATATATAAGTATATACATGTATATGCATATCCACGAGTTCATTCCCAATCAAGGTGTACCTCGAACGAATTTATTCCCAGCCAAGGTCGGCTAACTACTTTATTCCCAATCATGGTCGACCTCCAACGATTTTATTCTCAGTCAAGGTCGACCGCCAACTAGTGTATTCCCAGTCAAGGTCGACTTCAACGAGTTTATTCCCAGTCAAGGTGGACCTCCAACGACTTCATTTCCAGTCCAACGAGTTCATTATCAGTCAAGGTCGACCTCCAACTAGTTTATTCCTTGTCAAGGTCGATCACCAACAAATTTGTTCCCAATCATGGTCGACCTCCAACGAGTTTATTCCCAGTCAAGGTCGACCTCTAACGAGTTTAATCCCAATCAAGATTGATACCATTGAGTTTATTCCCAGTCAAGGTCGACCTCCAACAAGTTTATTCCTAGTGAAGGTGGACCTCCAACGAGTTTCTTCTCAGTCAAGGTCGACCTCCGACAATTCTATTCCGAGTCAAACTCAATGGAACTATAGTCAATCCACGTAAGTAAACGAACAACGGAATAGAAAGAAAACAATTAATTTTCCCGGGTGGCAAAGGGTTAAGAGAAAGAGAGAGAAAGACAGTGAGAAAGAAAAAAGATAGTGAGAGAGATTAAGAGAGAGAGAGAGAGAGTGAAAGAGATTAAGAGATTATGAGAGATATGGGGTAATGGGGTAATTAGTACCTCAGGGGGCTCAAAATCATCTGCTGAATGGAGGATTAATTAGACATGTAACGGTTGTGATACATTAACGAGGAAATTCATTATTAGTGGAAGCAGTCATGCAATTTCACCTGAGAACAATCAATCAACCAATTAGGGAGTTCCAAGGGTTGACTGAAATCACTTTGATTCAATTAAAGAAAAATCAATGGTATCATCGATTTTATAATCTAATTAATTGAAGTGATTAGTCCTCATGTAAAATAATAAAACCAAAGATCACAATATATATATAGAGAAAACAAGAAAAAAGTCTCTGCCTCTAATACAAGATAGATTTCATAGGAGAGTCAACGGGAAATATACGACAATATGGCAATATGACAACCACTCTCAATTCACTCTCAATTATTCTCTCAGTCCAAATTACTTTATATCACTCTCCCTATTACTTTCTTTCTCTTCTCTCTCTATTACTCTTTGCGAGTCACCTGCGTGTTTCCTCCACCTCTGACCCTTGGAACTTAGTGTGACGTACCTTCAGAGATAAGCAGCTGACTGTTCTTTCATATCATCTGTTCTTAAATCGCTTCCCGATCTACCGTATATATTGCAAGTTCCTCCGCCCATAAGTAGCTGTCCACACACGTAGCTTCAGCCGGCCACTTCAGTGTCTTCATTGTAGTTTCTTGCCTCCTCGTTTATTCTGTTTTTGTTTTTGTTTTTTAAAACAAAATTGGTCATCCTATTTCCTCTCGTCTCATTACTTATTTTATTGATTGAGATCAGTTGTGGATGTCAGCGTCTAGTACATTGGTTCCCAACCTGGGGGTAAATTACCCCCTGGGGGTAATTTAGCAATTTTTCGGGGGTAATGGAGGGGTGACAGAAAAATGTTCAGAATTCTGAAAATCAAGTAAGCATTGGTATTAGGATTAATGTTAACTTAGTCTTAGTATTTTAAGTTGTAAAGTAAACCTATTATAAGTAAGTTACAAAGCTAAACCAAATAACAATAAATATCAAAAACTAATATACAGTATTAGAAAAGAAAGAAATATATAGCTAAGTGTGTGGTAACCGAAAAGGAGCTGTGCGAGGAAATGGGAGAACAGTATCAAGTTCTACTTTACCACACCGATGTTCGCTGGTTGTCACGAGGCAAGGTTGTACATCGTGTCATTGAGCTCCGAAAGGCTATTCAGGAATTTCTGGAACAAAAAGGATCTCCTTTTGCTACCAAGTTCACTGATAAGGAGTGGCTTGCTCGACTTTGTTACTTGGCTGACATATTTGCGGAGCTGAACAGTGGTAATCTGCAACTCCAGGGCCGAAACACGACTGTCATTGATGCCCGTCACACTGTGGCTGCATTTCTGGCGAAACTGAGACTCTGGATTCGGCGCTTGGAGAAAGGAGTGATCGCCCAGTTCCCCACCCTAGACCAGTTTATTGAGGAGAATAGTCATGATACTGGATCTCTTCTACAGACCATCAACATAGAGATGAGCGACCATTTGAAGGGGCTTGAAACAAGCATGCATCACTACTTTCCAGAGAGTGACCAAGAAACAGCCAGTCTTCAGTGGATCATTCATCCCTTCTCTGTACCTGATGAGGCCATTCATGATGATGATTTCCCTGCAAAGGAGGAGTGGATCACAATGCGAGCCAATGAAGCCTTGAAAATCGAATTCCAAAACCAAAATGCAGATTCCTTTTGGATTTCACGACTAGCCGACTCGCCAACTCTGTCTAAGAGAGCCTTGAAGTTGTTGGTATCATTCTCAACAACGTATCTGTGCGAGAAGGGGTTCTCAACTGTGCTGGGGATGAAAACAAAAAAGAGGACTCGCTTGAATGTTGCAAACGATGCCAGGCTGGCACTTTCAATCACGAAGCCAAGAATTCCTCAACTAGCTTCAAATATGCAACTCCAACCATCTCACTGATGCTCTTGACATCTTTAGTAAGTCATTAGAGATGCAAAATGTACTAATACAATAAATAAAAGAAATTATCTCTAGTGTTTTAGTTTAGCCATTTATATATAAATGTTGACAACATTTTGTGAAAGGGGTAACATGCTTAATGTGGCATGCTAAATTGGGTAACAAGCTGAAAAAGGTTGGGAACCACTGCTCTAGTAGCATTAAGTCACACGAACTCTACGGCCCCCTCTGCCACGTTCCACTTGTCTCCTTAATACAGTACACACCGTGACCTCATACGGAGAGGTCGTGTGGTGCCCGTGCTCCGGTGCCCTTGCCCCATATACACGAATATCTGGTATCATATATGAGGAAGTTATACAAGGGGTTCATGAAGTCTTGGTGCTCATATGACCCGCAAGTCAGTGACATGAGATCAGTGCTGTGATAATAGATATGTTTGTACAGAAATTTGAAATAATTTCTCTACCGAGTGCCAAGGACTGCCGGGGTAACCGTTAGAGCTGAGTGCCCCGTTGTCCCGAGCGCTATATATCACCTGTCACGAGGCGGGCGAGCAGGGCGGGCCAGGCGCGGCGGTCACGCGGTCACCCCCACGATGGGGGGACACCGCAATGTAAACACTGAGGGGGAGGACACGGTGGATAACTGTCCCTCCCCTCCCGCGGCTGAAGTTTCAGTCTGTAATTCAGTGGATAGCCCCACTGAATCCATTGCCTTGCAACGGGCGGGTGCTGAAGGTGGTGATCCTGATGCCCAGGAAGGAAGTGACGGCTTCACTTTAGTGAAGTCGAAAACTAAGAAAAAAAAGCTCAACAATGCCGGTAAGAGACCACTGGCACCAAAAAGTGAATATTTTCGCCTCGCTTTCCCTGAAAGTACCACGAAAAACGATAAACTGAAATGGCTACAGAACCTCGGCAACGACTCTCGGGCCCAGGGGGGGTACCCCCCTCGACCTTGTGCGAGGAGACACTCTCTCCTCGCCGTATGTGTACGTCGCTCGCTCTCAGCGAAAATATGTTGACGACCTTATTAAAGGATCAATTGGAGGTATTATCTTCAAACTTTGTGATGAGCCCAAGAAGCAAGAGAAATATGACGAATACCTTGTGACCCACTACAACAAGGATTTTGATCTTGAACATGCGTATGCACTCGAAGGAGTTCATAAAGGCCATACGAGTGCACAAAGACAAGAAACCACTCAACCGTATACGAATCATATGCAAAGGAGAGCAACCCCCTCCCAGAACATACCACTTCTTTGGGAAGTACATACCCGCCAGCCACGTGAGGCCGTGGAGGGCATCCTCCGTCATCTGTTATAACTGCATGGAAAGTGTCCATGTAGCTAAGTACTGCAAGGGCAAGGCGCGCTGCGCAGAATGTGGAGAACAACATACTGCCAGGGAGTGTCCTCGCAGTGCAGCAGAAGAGAGTAATGCAGAAGCACCAGCTTTTGTCCCATCCTGCTTCAGGTGTCGGATGACAGGTGTGACTGCCTAGCACTGGGGGTGCACGGGCCTCCCTGCCCTGGCCCCTCCCCCCCACTCCCTGTGGTCCCAGCACCGACCGCGAGTGACCAGCGCGACCCTTCCAACCCAACCAGCGAACAGGGTGCCGAGGAAGCGCCAGCACGTGCCCTGTGTGACGTCACCAACCGCAGAAATTTCCCGCGGCTGCTGATGAGTGGGGGTGCGGAGGACGTCGAACTACGCGAAATGTTTGCGCAACTGGCGGAGAAGGTGAACAAGATGATGTTGATCCTCACAGAGGGTGACTCGGGCGTCAAAGCTGCCTTACTCTCTGAATTAAAGACCACGCCCCCCCTCCCTCCCCGGGAGCCAGCCGAGGCAGCCGTCCCTCACCCTCAGGCAGGGATTACCGCAGGCCAGGCAGAGGAATCCCCCGCACAACCATGTGACAGAAGTGACGTCACGCCAGCTGACCAAGGCGACATTAAAGTGCTTGAACTTTTAAAGGAAATAAAAGGTCTGAAAGAACAAAACAATAACTTAATTGAAGAAATAACGATGCTCAAACAGGAAATGGAAAAAAATAAAAGTGAATGTCATTGCCGTGATACTCGTGTTACCATTAGTGCTACAAAAACGAACGAGGAGAACCGATGTCAGACCACCGGTGCTGATAACCAGAGTGGGCGTGTCAGCGCTGACAGCCGCCACGAACAATATTAGGATCCCTGTGACATCGGGTCCAGTGACGCAACCAGCCCCCCAGGTGCACCTAACACAGCAAGCGGAGGGACTGTGCTGAGAAGTGGAACAAAGCTAAGATCAAATGTTTAAAATGGTTAAAAGTACTTTTAAGTTTAAGACTACCATCTGTAATGAAAACCACAATCATAAAGCTATATGTTTATGTGAATCTATAATTTGTAATATTAGAGGATATACAGCATGAGGTACAGACTTGCCTAATAGAGCACTACTCACTTATGGATAAACGGACAATCAAATTTATATCATGGAATATGCGTAGTATAAAGCCTAGGCTGAATGACCTAGAGTTTTATATCCGTAAATATAATACTGATGTTATTTGCGTGCAAGAACCTTTTGCTGCTGCTAAGATGAAAATAGCACCTGCAATTCAGGGATACTATTCATATGTGAATACAGCCATGACTGGATTGTTGACATATGTGAAGGTAGCACTGCCACATAAATTAGTTAAAAAATCCGAGAACACTGATGTTCAATTTCATCATTTAAAAATTCAGACTGCCACTGGCTATTTTTCACTGTATAATGTATATGCCAGATACTCCAAATTTCTGGCTAGTTCTCTCCCCAATTTTCACAACCAAAGCACGTTATGTATGGGCGACTTCAATGCAAGGCATCCACACTTTGGAGACAACCAACGTAATAGTAATGGGGAAGAATTCAAACATTTTATCAATAGTAGATCACTGACAGTATATGACACAGAAGCAGAGACTCATTTGGGAGGTGGCAGATTAGACTATGTATTTGGCAAAAACTTAGTTCATGGTAATGTCTGTACTTCACTGGTGCGAGAGTTAGTTAGTGACCACTTTGCAATACGAACAGATTATACTGTAGACAGCGATTCAGCCACTAGATCACCTAGGCTCCGAATAATTATCCCACCGGGCCTGGAGCATCACTTCAAGGCACGGGTCTATGACTGGTATAATACCTATGAAGTAACAGCTGTTGAGAAATTTTCTCAGGATCTAATCAAAGTTGTCACTGACTACTATGACACTTGGGTCTGTTCAAGAAAACTCTCAAAGAAAAAGAGGCCCCAGACCTCCCATGCACCGAGGTGGATCAATGACCCAATTCTGGCAAAGGAATATAAACGGGTTCAGGAGCTTGCTAATTGCTATAAAGATAATAAGACGACAGATAATCTTCTGCAGTTTCTGAAAGCCACCAAGGAATTCAGAGACTTAAAAACTCAGATTCGTAGTAAATACTGGGAACAATTTCTGCAAAGTATCAATAGTCAAACTTCTATAGCTGACGTATGGAGAAAAATTAATAGACTGACAGGTAAAGCCCTCACAACACCGCAGTTCCACAGTCCACAGGAACAGGCTAATATGCTGCTAGAGCAGTGGGCAGGAAATTCTCAAGTACACTCACTTCCACAAGGGATAAAAAATCAGCTCAACAAGTCGAAAATAGATAGAAATTTCAATATAGCAATAGCATGTGCTGCTATTGACCCCTCCGACTTTGTCGAAATAACCGAGTGGGAACTGAGCAATGCCCTTCTGAAAGGTAAGGCAACCGCCCCTGGCGAGGACGGCATTACTTACAGCGTCCTTCGCCACATTGCTCAGGTACCAGGCAACCCACTTTTACATCTGTATAGACTCAGCCTATCACAAGGAATCCTCCCAAGCTCCTGGACTAAAAGCTTAATCATTCCTATACCCAAACCCAATACTGATAAATACAGACCCATTTCCTTGACCTCCTGTCTGTGCAAAGTACTTGAGAGAATAATTCTGAACAGGCTCATGTATCGCATAAATGCTAAGTTATCCTCCAGACTGTATGGATTTCTCCCAGGGCGTAGCAGTCAGCACTGTTTTGCAGAGTACTTAACAAACTCAAACCCAGGCATGCAAACCGTATTTCTTGATTTTAAATCTGCTTTTGATATTGGAAACAGGGAAATTATCCTTGAGCAACTAGCTAGCTTTGGTGTTCAGGGAAAACTGTTAACATGGATTCAAATGTATCTGTCGAATCGATCGGCTCAGGTTCTCTTCAGGGGCATTAAGAGTACTCATACAAAAGTATTTGAACTCGGCACACCTCAGGGAGGCGTACTTAGTCCCATGCTATTTAATATCCTAATGCATAGATTACTGGGCGATATACCACTTGCAGGCAATGACTCCATTATTTGCTATGCCGATGACATTTGTATTAAATCTTCATCCGAGGAGAGAATGCAAGAGATTCTAGATATACTTTCTGCAAGGGCCTAAGTGTGGCTTGATAATTTCATCTGAAAAAACAAAGGCACTTAACCCACAGACAATCCCTCTGCCAAGGTTTCATATAAATGACGTTGAGCTAGATCTCTGCCATCAATACAAATACCTTGGGGTGATTGTTAATGATTCAGAGTTCATTAAAAACCTGAAGAAAAGGCTGTGGGAGCGACTGAAGCCACTTAAGACACTTGTCGGCAAAGACCATGGTATTAATGTCAATATTGCGAGAATCCTTTACTTGTCATACATAAGGTCGGTCATAGATTACCATGCGTTGCACCTAGTATTGTTCAAGGAATCAGAGTTGACTAGTCTAGAAAGTGTACAAAATGAAGCCATGAGGATCATTCTTGGTGCCCCTAGAACAACAAGGATTGTGAATATGAGAACAGAACTTAATTTGCCTTCTGTTTATGAAAGAATATTATACATAAATACCACATTTAGTGTCAAATCAATTAGAGAACCCCTCCATTGTACAGAGTTCCAAAGACAACTAAAACACAGAATAGAAGAGCTAACTTTGAATAACAACACCGATTCATACTCAAATTCATGGTTACAAGTGACGTGTAAACACTTAGCTCAGCTGAACATTCCCATAACTAAGACCCTACATGGACGTTCTGTACCACCGTGGAAAATGTCGGACCTAAGTGTATATTATACGACTGCCCCCAAAAAAGACAGTGCCCCCCCTGCTATACTTAAACAGTATGCACTTGCAAGTATAAATGAGCATCTAGACACTCTTTCCAATGTATATGAATGCTACACTGACGGATCCTTGCAGTCTGGGTGCAGAGCAGGATGCGCTTTTGTTGTATATAAAAACAATATTTTGCAGCACCAGGATTGTAGGAGGGTTCATGACTGGGCTAGCACTATGCAAACCGAGTTGGCAGGAATACTCATGGCCACCGAATTTCTATTGAAACAAGGCTCAGGGGTCATTTTCTGCGATTCACAGAGTGCTCTCCAGGCTCTGAACACTCTAGACAAAGGTGCGGGAAATATTGCAAATGACATCAGGATAAACGTGTATCGTGCAAAAGAACGAGGCCATAATATGCGTTTTGTGTGGATTCCATCGCATGTTGGAATCCCTAGGCATGATCATGCTGATCGCCTAGCAAAGTCAGCATGTGACAAACAAAGTGTGGACATAGATCTTGGGATACCTCTTTCTAGGATTTTCTACATCATTAAAGCCTCCTTCAGAGAGGACTTGACTGAGTTGATTAATTCTCAGCGCCCTGAAAGCTGTAGCATAAAGCACTATGACCGGTTTAGGCAAGATTCCTTCATCTATGGTTTATATGAAACAAGAACAAGACAGTGTGATGTTGTGACTGCAAGAATCAGGCTTGGGTATAGATTGTATTGGCAGGTCAGTACAGTTTGTAATGTCGAAGAAACTAAGTGTAAACTGTGTAATGAAGAATATAAGCGAACACTTGTACATTATATCTCAGAGTGCCATGTGTTACAGCCTTTCAGACCACCTAGCATGAGGTACAGAGAACTATGTAACTACTTCATATCATCTGATGCCCTAGAAGATATACTTATGTTGTATCCTAAATTTGGAATGTAGTATCACATAACCGAATATAAAATGTATTAATGCTTTCCCACGCCCAAGCTATATGCCGGCGTGGCAGATGAGTGGATAAAGGACTGTGCAATTGTTCCTTTCCTTAAACTGAGAAAAGTACTCATAGCAATGTTATAGGCTAAAATTCAAATATAACACTATGTAATGTTATGACCATGCATTAAATGTACCACAGCTTGCCCACGCCTGTGCAGTTAGCCAGGGTGGTAAATAAAGGACTAAACTAAAAAAACTCCTTAATAAACCCTTCCCTTCACTTGTGGTCCGATTTAGGTCAAAGCATTCGACCAAAAAGGGAATCTAATGCTTGGGATGATCAATAAAGAGGGGAAACCAAACACTTGTCAAGATGTCATAGAACACGAACAAATACGACTCCTTTCGGGCGACTGGCTCTTTGCTCTACAATACCCTCAGTATGATTATGCAAAGATCTTGACCTCTTCCAGTTCTCTGGCTCAGTCTTTCTTACTTCCAGGTCCTGTTTATGTTTCTGAACCATGGCCAAGGATTCATGTGCGTGCATGTGTAAGTGTATGTGTATACACTGTATACACATAGATGTGTGTGTGTATGTGTTATGAGTATGTTTGACTGTTGTGTGTACAAGAGTACATATGTGTGTATATTATATGTCTATGAATGAGTGTGCATGTATGTGTAAGTATACATGTGCATGTGCTTTTATGTGTGCGCTTGTGAGTGCATGTGTGTTTGCTGGTATGCGTCCGTGTACACATGAAATCATTTGCATATATGTATACGTGTATCTGTATACACGTAGATGTGTGTGATGTATTTATGTACACGTGTGTGAGTATGTGTGTTATGAGGACATGTGATTATTGTATGCATGTGTACTTTTATAGTATATATACATGAGTGTGTGTGTATGTATATGTGGGTGTACGTGCGTGTGTGCTTGTATGCGTGTGTGGGTGCTTGTGTGCGGGTATGTGTGTGTACATGTATGTGTGATTGTACTTGTATGTGCGTGTCCTTGTACGTGTGGGCATGTATGTGTGCCCGTACGTGTATGAGCGAGTATGTGTATGTGTGCATGTATATGAGTGCGTGTCCGCATATGTGTGCATATACATGTATGTGTGTGTGTCCACAGATGATGTAGCTTTGCTGGATTAGAGGATAATATGGACAGAATTAAGCAATAAAAAAACTGTGATAATATGCATAGAAATAAGAAATAACTAGTGTTACTGCCGGGGCAGGACGCAGCCCCTTGCGAGGAGCAT
>NW_025918185.1:0-7500 GCF_019202785.1 Penaeus chinensis | reverse complement strand
TTGACATCGGTGAAATGTCCAAATATTCCATATACCTAACCTAACCTGAAGTCCAAATTTGACATCGGTAAAATGTCCGATTTTTCTCAACACCTAAAAAAATTCCGATAATATTTACCATTCATCCATTTTTTGCAAAGTCAAAATTTGACATTGGTGAAATGTCCAAATATTCCATATACCTAACCTAACCTGAAGTCCAAATTTGACATCGGTAAAATGTCCGATTTTGCTCAGCACCTAACAAAAATCCAATATTTACCATTCGTCCATTTTTGGCAAAGTCCTAATTTAACATCGGTAAAATGTTAAATTAGGATAACAATATTTCGATAATATTTACCGTTCGTCCATTTTTTGCACAGTTCAAATATGACATTGGTAAAATGTCCGATTTTACTCAACTCCTAACAAAATTCTGATAATATTTACGATTCGTCCATCTTTTGCAAAGTCGAAATTTGACATCGGTAAAACGTCCGATTTTTCTCAACACCTAACAAAATTTCGGTAATATTTATCATTCGTCCATTTTTAGCAAAGTCCAAATTTGACATCAGTGAAATGTCCAAATATTCCATATCCCTAACCTAACCTGAAGTCCAAATTCGACATCGGTAAAATGTCCGATTTTTCTGAACACCTAACAAAATTCAGATAATATTTACCATTCGTCCATTTTTTGCACAGTTCAAATATGACATTGGAAAAATGTCCGATTTTTCTCAACACCTAACAAAATTACGATATTTACCATTCGTCCATTTTTTGCAAAGTCCAAATTGACATCGGTAAGATGTCCGATTTTTCTCAACACCTAATATATTTCCAATAATATTTGCCATTCATCCATTTTTTGCAAAGTCCAAATTTGACATCGGTAAAATGTCCGAATTTTCTCAACACCTTACCAAATTCCGATAATATTTACCATTCGTCCATTTTTTGCAAAGTCAAAATTTGAGATCGGCGAAATGTCCAAATATTCCATATACTTAACCTAACCTGAAGTCCAAATTTGACATTGGTAAAATGTCCGATTTTTCTCAATACCTAACAAAATTCAGATAATATTTACCATTCGTCCATTTTCTGCAAAGTCCAAATTTGACATTGGTAAAATGTCCAATTTTTCACAACACCTAACAAAATTCCAATAATATTTACCATTCGTCCATTTTTTGCAAAGTCAAAATTTGACATTGGTAAGATGTCCAATTTTTCGCAACACCTAACATAATTCCAATAATATTTACCATGCATCTATTATTTGCAAAGTCCAAATTTGACATCGGTAAAATGTCCGATTTTTCTCAACACCTAACAAAATTCGAATAATATTCACGATTCGTCTATTTTTTGCAAAGTCCTAATTTTACATCGGTAAAATGTCCGATTCTTCTCAACACCTAACAAAATTCCGATAATATTTACCATTCGTCCATTTTTTGCAAAGTCCAAATTTGACATCGATAAAATGTCCGATTTTCTCAACACCTAACAAAATTCGAACAATATTCACCATTCGTCTATTTTTTTGCAAAGTCCTAATTTTACATTGGTAAAATGTCCGATGTTTCTCAACACCTAACAAAATTCCGATAATATTTACCATTCGTCCATTTTTTGCAATGTCCAAATTTGACATCGGTAAAATGTCCGAATTTTCTCAACACCTAGAAAAATTCTGATAATATTTACCATTCGTCCATTTTTTGCAAAGTCCAAATTTTACATCGGTATATGTCCAATTTTTCTCAACACCTAACAAAATTCCGATATCTGCCATTCGTCCATTTTTTTGCAAAGTCAAAATTTGACATCGGTAAAATGTCCAATATTTCTCAACACCTAGCAAATTCCGATAATATTCACCATTCCTCCATTTTTTGCAAAGTCCAAATTTTACATCGGTAAAATGTCCAAATATTCCATATAACTATCCTATCCTGAAGTCCAAATTTAAAATCGGTAAATTGTCAGATTTTTCTCAACACATAGCAAATTCCGATATTTACCATTCGTCCATTTTATGCAAAGTCCAAATTTGACATCGGTAAAATGTCCGATTTTTCTCAACACCTAACAAAATTCTGATAATATTTACCATTCGTCCATTTTTTGCAAAGTCTAAAATTGACATCGGTGAAATGTCCTAATATTCCATATACCTATCCTATCCTGAAGTCCAAATTTAGCATCGGTAAATTGTCAGATTTTTCTCAACACATAGCAAATTCCGATAATATTTACCATTCGTCCATTTCTTGCAAAGTCAAAATTTGACGTCGGTAAAATGTCCGATTTTTCTCAACACCTAGGAAAATTCCAGTAAAATTTACCATTAGTCCATTTTTTGCAAAGTCCTAATTTGACATCAGTAAAATGTCCGATTTTTCTCAACAGCTAACAAAATTCTGATAATATTTACCATTTGTCCATTTTTTGTAAAGTCCAAATTTGACATCGGTGAAATGTCCAAATATTCCATATAACTAACCTAACCTGAAGTCCAAATTTGACATCAGTAGAATGTCGGATTTTTCTCAACACCCAACAAAAATTCCAGTATTATTTACCATTTGTCCATTTTTTGCAAAGTCCTAATTTGACATCGGTAAAATGTCCGATTTCTCTCAACACCTAAGAAAATTCCGATAATATTTACCATTCGTCCATTTTTTGCAAAGTCCAAATTTGACATCGGTGAAATGTCCAAATATTTCATATACCTAACCTAACCTGAAGTCCAAATTTAACATAGGTAAAATGTCCGATTTTTCTCAACACCTAACAAAATTCCGATAATATTTACCATTCGTCCATTTTTTGCAAAGTCCAAAGTTGACATCGGTAATATTTGTAGTGAACGGCTGCGCACTCGCCGACTCTAAGGTCGATCTCGCCTCGACTGACATCGTCCTCGGGCGCCGAGTGGTTGAGGCCACATACCTTCCTCCTCTACCACGGAACAAAGGACGTGGGGAACTCTACGATTCTGCCATTGACTGGGATGAAACGTCCCGGGCTCCGCTTCCACCGACGATGCGGGTGCTTCACCCGCCATTTGCACCTCGCCCACGTGACTCTAGTGCGACTTCATAATCCGTGACCAAAGCCATACGAGCCGCCAAAGACAGTGTTAAAAACTAATGTGAACATGGTTATAAAAATAACCAAAGAACCTATTTTCAACCAAGTCCCGTTACTTGGATGGCGTTGAAGTCTCCGAGAAAAAAATAGAGATTTATTTATTTTCTAAGTCCAATACCGTAGAGAGTTATAGCCCGAAATGCACAATTTTCACGCAAATTGCACATTACCAGTTTTCCTATGTATTCTTTCCAATATTATTATTCTTTTAATATTCTATCTCTTTGGCGACGCTTCCAAAGTGTCAATATAACCCCTGAAGAGAGTAATGGTTGTTACATATTTTGGCTTTGTATTTCTCCCCTCTCTCTTTTCATGGTGGTTCGGGTACTTTGGGTTGTTTGAACTACCGAACTATCGGGTTGGTCTTCCGAAGTTTTGCCTATCATCTTCTTTTCGCGCCATGCTTATTGGGAAGACAGTTCGGTCCTGACTTCTATGCTCTCGGTACTGTGCTCGCTTTGGATTTACTTCGTCTTGGATTTACCTTGCTCTGGATTTACCTCGCTTCACGCCAGGATTAACGAATCCGTGATTTGTTTTGCAAGCTAAGTATTTTAATGGTTGTGTGTAGAAGACACCTGGTCTCTGTTGGACTTGGCGTGTGTCATGCTGCATTACTATTTGCAAGGTGCACTCTCTTCCACGAAAATCCAAAGCAGCACTTTGATTTCACAAAGGGTCAGAGCATAAAAAGGACCACTCACATAGAAGGGACACTGCTTGAGGATCCGTACCTCCAGTGTGCCATTTCCTATTTTTAGTTATGATTTAGTTATTTAGTTATTACTTAGTTTTCGTTGTTGTTGTTTTTATGATTTGTTGTTTCATTGTTTCTTTTTTTTCCCCAGCTTGAGGATCCGTACCTCCTGGGAGAAAGATCTACATTCTCACCCGTATTTAAAGGGCCGTTTTAGCTTGTCTTTGCCGTTCTTTTGTTTATTTGTTTTACTTTGCCTTGGTCGATTCCTGCCTGACCTTGTGGGTGTTCAGGCAGTCTTCGTGATCTATGCCCTTGTGGTGTTAGTTCCTCAGCACTATATATATATTTTTTGTTTGTTTTTTAATCTCCATTCTGGGTTGGAGTTTAACTTGTTTAAATTAGGATTAGTGTTTTTTTTTTGTGTTTTTTTTTCGTGCTAATACTTTGATTAAAAATACGAGTTGGGACGCCAACTTAGGGGTAAATGTTCGTGAGTTATTTTTGTTTACATCTGGTGTTGATTTCCACGTGCATCACCCCCGCTGTGATTAAATTAGTGATGTACGCAACTATCAATTTCTCATGACTGAATTTTGTAGACCTCCCTAAAGAGTGGAACCTGTTCAATAAATATCATACCGTCATAGAACTTTCACTCAGTCCCAGTCAGGAAAACAAATGACATCGGTGTTAAGTTCTGGTTCTGACTAAAGCTGAATGCTTAACGATCTTGGGCTTGGGTCTCCTAAACAGCACATTGCTTTTAATCTATCTCGCAACCCTGAAAGGCTGTAAAAAGGCTAGACAAATCAGAGTATATTAAGCTGATATCCTAGAATAGATTATAACTTTGCAACACCTGGGTTCCCACTGCCAGCAGGTGGATGCTCAGCCCGAAAGGAATAGGAAGAATTCTATGATCTTGCATTTTTCTTCGATACACGTCCACGCAGAGGCTCAGCCTACGCTATCTCCCTTTTCAAATTTACACACTTAAACATCCAACATTCAGCACACATATTCTGTATTTTCCTTCCACCCCTTCTCATACAACATTCACACCCCCATACACAACACACACGGTTCCCGAACCTACTAATCGGGTGGTGGCAGCGTGACGTAGGCCTGGAACCTTACATCTGTTCACTGCAGACGATCTTTTCCTGAATAGTTTTATTCATATTCTCGGTAACCAGCAATGTGCTGTTTAGGAGACCAAAGCCCAAGATCGTTAAGCATTCAGCTTTAGTCAGAACCAGTACTTAACACCGATGTCATTTGTTTTTCTGACTGGGACTGAGTGAAAGTTCTATGACAGTATGATATTTATTTAACAGGTTACACTCATTAGGGAGGTCTACAAGTAATTCAGTCATGAGAAATTGATAGTTGCGTACATCACCAATTTAATCACAGCGGGGGTGATGTACGTGGAAATCAACACCAGATGTTAAAAAAAATAACTCACGAACATTTACCCCTAAGTTGGCGTCCCAACTCCATAAGTATTTTTAGACAGAATATAATCACAAACAAAAAAACCAAACCCTAATTTAAACAAATTAATCTCCAACCCAGAATGGAGGTAGCGAACAAACAAAATATATATATATATAGTGCAGAGGAACTCTGAATTAAAACACTTGTGTAGTTAACGAGAGAAAAACGTGTAGGAAGAAATTTACTTAGCGTCAGAAGCCAAGTAAAACAATGTCCGATTTTTCTCAACATCCAACAAAATTCCGATATTTACAATTTGTCCATTTTTTGCAGAGTCAAAATTTGACATTGGTAAAATGTCCAATTTTACTCAACACCTAGCAAAATTCCAGTAATATTTACCATTCGTCCATTTTTTGCAAAGTCCAAATTTGACATCGGTAAAATGTCCGATTTTTCTCAACATCCAACAAAATTCCGATATTTACAATTCGTCCATTTTTTGCAAAGTCAAAATTTGACATCAGTAAAATGTCCGATTTTTCTCAACAACTTGGAAAATTCCAGTAATATTTACCATTCGTCCTTTTTTTTTTGCAAAGTCAAAATTTGACATCTGTAAAATGTCTGATTTTTATCAACACCTGACAAAATTCCAGTAATAACCATTCGTCCATTTTTAGCAAAGTCCAAATTTGACATCGGTAAAACGTCCGATTTTTTTCAACACTGAACAAAATTCCGATAATATTTACCATTCGTCCATTTTTTGCAAAGTCCAAATTTGACATCGGTAAAATGTCCGATTTTTCTCAACACCTAACAAAATTCCGATATTTACCATGCGTCCATTTTTTGCAAAGTCAAAATTTGACATCGGTATAATGTCCGATTTTTATCAACACCTGACAAAATTCCAATATTTACCATTCGTCCATTTTTTGCAAATTCCAAATTTTACATGGGTAAAAAATTCCCATAATATTTACCATTCGTCCATTTTTTGCAAAGTCCAAATTTGACATCGGTAAAATGTCCGATTTTTCTCAACACCTAACAAAATTCCGATATTTACCATTCGTCCATTTTTGGCAAAGTCCAATTTTGACATCGGTAAAATGTCCGATTTTTCTCAACACCTAACAAAATTCCTATAATATTTACCATTCGTCCAGTTTTTCCAAAGTCCAAATTTGACATCGGTAAAATGTCCGATTTTTCTCAACACCTAACAAAATTCCGATATTTACCATTCGTCCATTTTTGGCAAAGTCCAATTTTGACATCGGTAAAATGTCCGATTTTTCTCAACACCTAACAAAATTCCTATAATATTTACCATTCGTCCATTTTTTGCAAAGTCCAAATTTGACATCGGTAAAATCTCCGATTTTTCTCTACACCTAACAAAATTCCGATAATATTCACCATTCGTCCATTTTTTGCAAAGTCCAAAAAATAGACCATTCGTCTATTTTTTGCAACGTCCAAATTTGACATCGGTAAAACGTCCGATTTTTCTCAACACCTAACAAAATTCTGATATTTACCATTCGTCCATTTTTTGCAAAGTCAAAATTTTTCTCAACACCTAACAAAATTCCAATATTTACAATTCGTTCATTTTTTGCAAAGTCCAAATTTGACATCGGTAAAATGTCCGATTTTCCCCAACACCTAACAAAATTCCGATAACATTTACCATTCGTCCATTTCTTGCAAAGTCCAAATTTGACATCGGTAAAATGTCCGATTTTTCTCAACACCTAACAAAATTCCGATAATATTTACCATTCGTCCAGTTTTTCCAAAGTCCAAATTTGACATCGGTAAAATGTCCGATTTTTCTCAACACCTAACAAAATTCCGATAATATTTACCATTCGTCCATTTTTGGTAAAGTCCAAATTTAACATCGGTATAATGTCCGATTTTTCTCAACACCTAACAAAATTCCGAGGGAGGGAGAGAGAGAGAGGAATGGAGAGAGAGAGAAGGAGGAGAGGGAGAGAGACAGGGAGAGGGAGAGAGACAGGGAGAGGAAGAGGGAGGGAGAAAAAGAGACAGGGGGAGCGAGAGAGGGGGGGAAGGAGAGAGAGCGAGGGAGAGAGAGGAGAGAGGGAGAGGGAGGGTGAAAGGGAGAGGAAGAGAGAGAGAGAGAGAGAGTCATAGAGTGAGAGAGTGAGAAAGAGAGAAAGAGAGAG
>NW_025918184.1:0-12500 GCF_019202785.1 Penaeus chinensis | reverse complement strand
ATTTATTTATAAAAATTTTATATTAATATATTTTAATATAATAATTTATATGTATAAATATATGTAAAAAATATTTATATTTTCGTTATGTATTTATTTTTAAATATATATACATATATTTATTAAACACCTTGTTTATATATTATTATATTATATTATAAATTTATTTTTTTTTTATATATATATAAAAATATATATAAATATTTATATAATATATATATACACATTAAAATTTATATACAATATATATATTAATATATATATTATTACACTTGGGTTTTATTATATATTTTATATATTTTTTATAAAATTATTTATTTTTATTTATATTTATATAATTATATAAAAACCCAAAATATATATATATTTATATATATATAAAAATATATTATATTTTTTATATATATATATATTTTTTTTTATTATTTTTACATTTTTTATATATATATATACTTTTATAATATTTTTATTATATATGTATTATTATATATATATTATATATTATTTTATATGTATATATATATATACACACACAAAATAATTTTATGGTGGTGTGTTTTTGTGTGGGGGTAACATTATATTATATAATATACAATATTTCATTTATTATATATATTTTTTTATATATATATTTTTTTAAATATAAATATATTATTACATATACGGACGTATGTATGTTTTGTATTTTCATAAATTATATATATACATTTTATTTTATATATTTATATATATATATATTTATATATGTTATATCGGGTAGTTTATATTTATATATATATATATTTTTTTGGGAAATATATATAATATATATATAATTTTATATATTTTATATTATATATATATATGTATTATACTACACACAAAAACACACACACAAACACACACACCACCACACACCACACCACAAACACAATTATATATGTATGTGGAGCTGAAATACATGAAAACATAAAAGCCGATAATTTTGATTCATGAAAATGTCAGTATATAAAATTTTTTCAAAATTTTGACAGACTTTATTTATTCCGAACTCATTTTCATGAGGGTTTTAATCAATTTTCTAACATCTTTCAGTCCAATAAAAACCTAACGTTTTGGTTTTTAAAAAGGTAAATTATATTCTCCGTTGAAATATGTGTTTAATCCACTTCCTCTACAAGGAAAAACTGTAATATTCATCACCTTTTGGGGCAGAAAAGAACCAGGCTTAAGTTGTTCCTAAGCAGTCGGTGCTTGCCCGGGGTTTCAACTTGAATATGAATCTGTTTGGTTAAAAAATCATTATCAGAGTAATATTTATTATAATCTTTATGACAATCATTTTTTTTTAATTTTACATATGCTATATTTTCGCAATGAATTTTTGATTTAACTTCATTTAATAAAAACTCAGAGTTGAATGTTTAATACAATGTTTTGTAATAAGGGCTGACTGTGCTCCTCGAAAATCCATAACATTTTTACTCAACTTAAAGGCAACAAGAAAATAGGAATTCTTTACACTGAAAGTATCGGACCATACGTAGTGGACACCTTACTCTCACAGGATACAGGAAAAGGACTTCTGAAAAAGGTAGTCCAGATTTCTAACCACAAAATGTTCTTCATCGGGAAAATATATTATGGCACCTGGGAAAAGAACATGGGAAAGGTCTTACTGTCACAGTGTAGGGGAAGGAAGGGGACTCGGGGTTGATCCCAAGCACCGAAAAGGTAGGTTTCCAGCCTGTATCTTCCCTAATATGATCATGTTTCACGGGAGATCAAAGCTTGGGGAACAGAGACCGACACTGGGGTTTTGAGCTACTGTCAGAATGCACAAAAAAAGTTTGATGTATTTGTTGTAACATTACGATATACTTTTAAAAAACTGCAAGCTGTAGGAAACAAATTTACAAGGACGAAATGGTCATCAGGGAAATTTTTTTTTTAGCGTTATGGCTTTGTGCTTAAAATCATAATCGGTAAAAGGAGAAGGTTTAAAGCCTTTGTTACAGCGAGATATTAGAAGATGTGGTAAAGCTACAAAGTATGCAGTATTAGTGTAAAAATACAATTATGTTCACAGTATTAATATAGGTGTGTGTTTGGGTGTGTGTGTGTGTGTTGCGTGTGTGTGTGTGGGGTGTGTGTGTGTGTGTGTTTTGTGTGTGTGTGTGTGTGGGGTTTTGGGGTGTTGGAGTTGGGTGTGTGAGTTTGGTGTATATTATATTTTTTATATTTATAAAATTTTTATTATTATATTATATTATAATATATTTTATATATATTTAGTATTATATGTACACACCACGCACTACCACAATCACAAACCAACCCCAACACACAAAATCACACAACACCACAACACAAACCCCAACACCACACACACACACACACACACACACACACATATATATATTTATTTTATATTATTATATATATTATGAATGGTGAAAACACTCTACCGTTTGTTACTATGGTAGACTGAGGAGGGAAATCCACACACACACACACCACACTAAATTTGTTGTGTGGTGTGTGTGTGTGGTGTGTGTGTGTGTGTGTTTCGAAATCAACACCATTGCACAATAGATGTATCCCCTTTAAATTTTTAGAAGAACCTAGTAGAATCGAAAACGTAGTTAGCTCGCAAAATTTTTACTGTCACTTTTGAGCACAGTTAAGTTCATAATTTCGGTCAAGGTGTTTCCCAATTTTATCAAAAAGTGCAAAGCTGCGTCACACTAAACAATAACCCCACGTTCACGTAAAACAAAAACCATGTTGATTTTATATGTTCAAATTTAATCTTTAACGCCGAAATTATGTTATAATCAGTAAAACAAAAAAAAAATTGTTTCTGTTACCAAGATACCTAATACTGTTTTATACTTTTTGAAAAAAAGAATCTTTCAAATTTTTATTTTTATGAATACTTAAATTAAGTGAATTAATGTAAAATTATCATTGCAGGCAAAATCACTTTTCCCCCCAAATCGACATCACAAAATGAGGTCTTGTTTTTATTTATGGTTTTTTCATAATAGCATAACTGGCTCATGATCCACGCACAGGTAAAGTTTCAATTTCATTATTTTGTTTCCCATGAAATCTCGTTTTTTAGAAAAGAAAAAAAAACTTTTCTAGTTAACAGTATAATTTCTGGGGGTTCTGGAGAAGGTGTTATTGGGATTGGGTGTACCCCAAATGTGAATAAGGGTTTTAAAAAAAAAACCTTTATTCTAGGGAGGGTGTTTACTGGATAAGGTTTCGTTCATATATCCTTGGGACTTTAGGAAAAAAAGGGGGAAAGAAAGAGAGGAGAAGGTGAGAGAGGTTGGAGGGGGAGAGAGAGAGAGAGGGAGGGGGTGATGAGATTGGAGGGAGAGGGAGTTGCGGAGAGGAAGGGTGCGGAGGAGGGAGAGGGAGAGGAGGATTTTTTGGGGAGGAAGGAGGAAGGGAGGGGAGGGGGGCGACCCTGAGAATGGGGAGAAGGAAGAGTAGGGAGAGAGGAGTGGGAGGAGGAGAGAGAAGGAGGGTGAGTGAGGGAGTGGGAGATGAGGGGGGAGAGATGGAGGGTTGATAGGGGAGAGGAGGATGAGGAGGAGAAGGAGATGTGGGAGGAGAGAGAGGGGGATGGAAGAGGAGAGAGAGGGGAGAGAGGGGTGGGGGAGTTTGAAAAGGGGGAGGGGGATTGGGGAGGGAGGGGGAAAGGAAGATGGAGGATGGTTGAGGGGAGTGGGAAATGAACGAGAGTTGGGAGAGGGGAGGACGGAGAGAGAGGGAGAGGTTGATGAGTCCCAAAGGGAGGGGGTTTAGAGAGGGAGAGTTAGGGAGGGGGAGGAAGGAGAGAGAGATAAGGAAAATTTAGAGAGAGAGAGAGAGGGAGAGGGGAGAGGAGAGGGAGAAGGGAACAAAGGGGGGAGAGGGGAGAGAGAGAGAGGGGGAGGAGGGAGGGAGGGAGGAGGTGAGATTGAGAGAGTGAGAGAGAAAGAGCGAAGGGAGGATGTGTTAGTTTGTGTGCTGACAATTATGCATTACAATTTTTTAGATATTGACATTTATAGATAAAAATTCAAATAAACGGCTTTTGTTGATAAACAGAAAGAGCCATTATATAAAGGGAGAGAGAGTGATGAGAAGAGAGAGAGAGAGAGAGAGAGAGAGAGAGAAGGAGGAGAGAGAGTGAGTGAGAGGATGAGAGAGGAGAAAGAAAGGTATGAACATCCACTATATCTTGGGACAACGTATCGACTTCAGCGGTCTCAGTCTCTCTTTCTCTCTCTCCCCCCCTCTCTCTCTCACCCCTCCCTCTCTCTTTTCTTTCTCTCTCTTCTCTCTCCACCTCCCCCTCTCTCTTTTTCCTCTCTCTCTCTCTCTCTCTCTTCTCTTTTCTCTCTCTCTCCCTCTCTCTCTTCTCTCTCTCTCTCTCTGCGTAGTCCTTGCAAGCCCTAAGGACGCTTGCTGGACAAAAAATATTCTTTAAATGTCTATTTCTTAGCCACTGGGTGGCTACGTGACAGGTTCGCATCTGAAAAAAAAAAAAAATACATATAC
Organism: Penaeus chinensis; assembly: GCF_019202785.1. Lineage (NCBI taxonomy): Eukaryota > Metazoa > Arthropoda > Malacostraca > Decapoda > Penaeidae > Penaeus > Penaeus chinensis. The sequence goes on along the minus strand of NW_025918184.1, from coordinate 7,961 downwards.
ATCATTAAAAGTTATTTTATTGTTTAATGCATTAGTGCTTTAAAATAATCAGGTCATTCTCCTGTCTCCTCATCATTTATGTCACCCTCATTATTCACGCTTTAGCCTCGCAAAATCTGTTTTACTCCACAAAACGGGAAAAACTACCCACCTGTTGCAAAGGGAGCTTTTTTTTAGCCCATCGAGGAATGAACGAAATCATCACGCGCGAACAGTCGCCGAAAAATACATGTATTTCCCGAGTTTTGTATGAATGTATAGATAGATAGATTCCTAAGGATGGAATGGAATGGAATGAATGGAAAATGTTCATTGGCCAAGATTTACAAATACGTTGACGCACACACCTGAGAGAAAGGTAGTATCTTGATACAGGATTACTTTAATCTAGAGTCGGAGTGCAGGGAAAACTAAGAAGTACACGGAAAAGAAATTTAAAATCAATAAATTAGCTGACTGTGACAGAAAATAATGAATGAACATTTAACTCGCGACTCGGTTTTTTTTTGTTAGGGTTATTTTATCAAGTAAGACCTGAAGTGTACAGGAACCACACACACACACAAAATAAATAAATAAATAAACAAATAATAATAATTTCAGAGTGCGGAACTTTTTTATCTTTTTTACATACGACCTTCATACGATCCATTTGTGAATATTCAGCGCCACATTGGAATTCGCCGATAGATAACTTTGATCAAATCAAATGTAGGAAGAGGAAAAAAAAAAAAATCCGCCCCATAATTCGATTAAACTATACCAGTTCCTTAAATGACCTAAGAATCCACCCTCTAGAAGATCGGAGAAAAAAAATACAGAAAAGTTCGCTTACAACTGTAACATCGTGGACTCGTTATTATCTTCCTTTTCCCCTCTCTTTCTCTCTCTCTCTCTCTCTCTTTTTGCTCTCCTCTTCCCCTCTCTCTCTTCTTTCTTCTTTTCTCTCTCTTTGTTTCTTTTCTCTGTTTCTTTCTCTCTCTTTCTCTCTCTCTCTTCTCTCTCTCTCTCTCTCTCTCTTCTCTTCCTCTTCTTTTTCTCTCTCTCTCTCTCTCCCTCCCTCCCTCTCTATCTTTCTCTCTTTTTTCTCTCTCTCTCCCTTTTTCTCTCACTCTCTCTCTCTCTCTTCTCTCTCTCTCTCTCTCTCTTCTTCTCTCTCTCTTCTCTTCTCTCTCTTCTCTCTCTCTTTCCCTCTCTCTCACTCTTCTTTTCCCTCTTTCTCATTCTCTCTCTGGAGACGCCCAACTATAAAGAAAAAAATAAAGGCAGCTGTGCCTCACTGTTTTGGGCATTTGTGCCAATATTGTTAAAGATTTAATTTTTCATCATCATTTTTCGTTTCATAAGTGGATTTGCACGCGTGTCTTAAAGATATGAAAATTTTTAGAAAAAGCTCTGTATTAAAGGGGAGAGGTGTTACGAACAAAAAAATTGTTTATTTAAAACGAACTACACGTATTTTGCGCCCCTTTTTTTTTCCGTGGACTCAAAGTTACGAAATCTTATGGCCGGCGGTATAGGATTAATTAGCGAAAATTTTAAAAAAATTTTCGTTATCGTAGGTCAGCCATTATTTTTATCAAAACATAATTGTTATCATTTCTCTTTGTTAAAATGCATATGGAGAAAATATTTGAAAAAATTAGAGCCTTCTCCTGACAGTAAAAAGATGATTAAAAAAAACTGGGGAAAATCATTTTCTTTGTTTTATTTCCTTTCCCTCATTTTTTAATGAAAATAATAATGGTAATTACAAAACAATAATGACAAGATAACTGTGCTGTGATAGAATTTCCTTTTTTTTTGTTTTTAAAAAAAATTGTGTGCATATAAATGGTATAGACGCAAAACACACACACACACCACACACACACACCACACACACCCACACAACACCACACCACGGGACAACACACACACAAAGCACACAAACACACACAACACACACACACACACACCACACCAAACACACACACACACACACACCACAAAACACACAAAACAACATATTATATATATATTATATATATATTATATATGTATAATAAACTGTTTATATATTATTTTATATATTTAAATATATTTTATATATTTTAAAATAAAAAAAATTTTATATATATAATATTATATATATTTATATGTATATGTATATGTGTATGAAGTGTGTGTGTTTTGGGTTTGTGTGTTAATTTATATATATTATATTTTTTATTATATATGTGTGTGTGTGTGGGTGTGTGTGTGTAGTTTTTTTTGTGTGTGTTTTGTGTGGGGTGGGTGTGTGTGTGTTGTGTGTATGTGTGTGTGTGTGTGTGTGTGAGTGTAGGAGTGTGTGTGTGCTATAATATATAATATATATATATATTTATATATATTAAAATTTTATATATTTATTTAAGCTTTATATAAAACACATATTACACATAAACACACATGTTGTGTATATTTTTTCATTATACATATAGTCATTTTCCTATAATTTTTTTATAAAAATATTTATATAATATTTTATATATATTATATTTATAATAGTATAGGGTATATGTATATGTACTGAATGTGTTGTGTTAGAGTGTGTTTTTATTATATATTTATATAATTTTAAAATTTATATATATTTTATATATATATGTATATGTATATGTATTGCATGTGTGTATTTTGAGTATTATATATTTATATATATATATATATTTTTATATATTATTATATATGTGTGGGGTGTGTGTGTGTGTGTGTGTTTTGGTTGTGTGTGTTGGGGAGGTTGGGGTGTGTTTGTGCGCGCGTTTTGTGGTGGGGTGTTACAGTTAATAATTGAGTACACTTGCTGGGTCCCATATGTACATCTGGAAACCCACTTCTTTGTAACTTGTATAAATTTGTATCTTTAATGAATGAGCGAAAACCCTTGGTGGGGGGGGTTAGCAGCCTTCTGAATAATGCGCCGTTTACCAAATGCTTTTTTAGTCCCCTGAGGCCGGGTGTTTGTTTTCGCACTATAAAAGCCTTAAGAATTGAATATGCCGTTGCAATTAAAGTAAACGTATTTTAATAACATAAATGTACTTTTTTGTAGCCCCCGTTTTCTTTGTAACTGAAAATATATTCTTTCTTTAAATTTATAATACTATATTATGGACCCTTTTGTCTGCTTTTTTTGGCGGGTGTTGATTTTTTAGGGGAATAACTGGACACTTGGCTTCACCCACAATGTTTGTTAATTTTCAAATGCTGTGGCAATGCGGAAGTACTTTCTTCTTTATTTGGGAGGTATCGTTTCGAAAATTTATCGAAGTTTCTAATTTAGCATGGCGGTCTCTCTCTTCCTCTCTCTCTCTCTCTCTCTCTCTCTCTCTCTCTTCTCTCTCTCCCCTCTCTTCTCTCTCTTGTCTTGTGTGTGTGTGTCTGTCCTCTCTCTCAATCTTCCTCTCTCTGTTGTTGTCTGTCTGTCTGTTGTCTGTTTGTCTTCGTAGTCTGCTGTCTGTTCCTCTCTTTTCTCTCTTCTGTCTGTTGTTGTCTGTCGCTGTCTGTCTGTCTGTCTGTCTCTCTTCTCTCTCTCTCTCTCTCTCTCTCTTTTCCATTCTCTCTTGTCTGTCTGCCCTGTTGGTTGTGTCTCTCTCTTTCTCTCTCTCTTCTCTCTCCCCTTCTCTTCTCTCTCTCTCTCTCTATCTCTCTCTCTCTCTTCTCTCTCTCTCTCTTCTCTCTCTCTTTCTTCTCTAATATTATTTTGTTTTTTTAGCTTTTCTTCTTTGTCCTTGTTTTCCTGTGGCTTGACAGGGCGGGCACCCTGTCGGGGCACGCTTTGTCAAAGGGGTTTCCCGAACCCCCTTTCCCCAGGTTGTTTGTATAAAGAGTGGATTTTGGGTTTTAAACCCAAAAAGTGTATTGGTGGTTCACTAATCATTTCCCTTTTTTGTTTGCCCCTAACCCATCTGGGAAATTTTTTTTTTAAGTTATTTCTTTGCATTTTCCTACCTACAGAAGCTTTTTTTTTTTTTAGGGAAATATTTTAACGTAAAATTGATTATTGTACTTCTTGCCTACTCGCATGTTGTATTTCTCTGTTTTATTTCCCTATGAAAATAATTTTATTCAGATTTTGGTGATTTTGTTATAAACTTTCACTTTTACGGAAAAAGATGTTCGAGTGGGTTTTTGACGTCACCAATTTATTTAAAATAAGTCCCGGTTTTGGGGGGAAGTAAATTACCCGCTTCGAAACAAAGGCGCTTTTTTCCTTCCTCCCGGCGTGTTTCCTTGTGAGGGGTGAAATACTCGGCCCGTTGGACACCACATCACACGGAAAAAATCAATAAAGTTCTTTTTTTTCCTGGCCCTTTTCATTGTGCTTTGGTTTTGTTGATTTTACATAAAAATAAGCCCTTTTGAATTTATAGAATCTTAATATTTCTTTTCGTTGTTTCTTTCCCTTTAAATAAGTTTTTATTCTGTTTAAAAAACTTTTAACTTTATTTTCAGGAGGGGTTAAGGGGGGATTAGTTGGTTTTTTTTGCGCTAAAATAATCAATCACCCTATCCCCCAATAATGTTCCCAATTTTGGAAACTAAGTTAAAACCCTTTGATCTTTCGTAAAAAAACTTGTTAGTTTTAGGTATGTAGACTTTGAGTGGAATATTTCTTTAATTTATTTTTGGAAAACTGTTTGTTTATCGAAATGGCAAAAACCCCAATAAAGCGAGGCGCATATCTCCCTTTGAACACAAAAAAGTATCGATTAAAGCTGCAAATTGCTTTAAACCTGAAAAATTATGCTTTAAAAAAAATATGTATGACAGCTAAACAAATACAAATTTCTGGGAAAATATATATATATTTTTATATATATCACTATATTTCATACATAAATACATTAATATATATATTTATTAAATATATTATATATTCAACATACACATGCATACATCCACACACACACACACACACAAAACACCACACCCCTTATATAAATTATTATATTATATATATATTTATATATATATATTTTATTTTTTATTGTATATACATTTTGTTTGTGTGTTTTTTGGGGGGGTGTTTTTTTAGATTCTTATTTTTTTTATAATATATATATATATATTATATATATATATACATATATATTTAAAAATTTATATATTATATATATATATATATAATATATTATACATAAACCACGCTGACCCTACACATGCATACATCCTCTCTCTCTTCTCTCACACACACCCCCCACCACACACACACACACAACACACACTCACACCACACACACCACTACCCACAAACACACACACACACTTTATATATAAAATATATTATATTTTAAAATATATATATGTGTTTGGTGTGTGTGTGGTTGTTGTGGTTGTGGTGTGTGTGTGTTTTTGTGTGGGATGTATGATGTGTATTGTGCATGCGTGGGGTATGTATATATATAATTATATTATATTATTTATTATTTATATTATATATATATATATATTATATTATATATGTACATATATAAATATATGTTTTAATAAAATATTATATATATATGGTGTGTGTGTTGTGTGTGTGTGTGGTGTGTTGTGTGTGTGTGTGGTGTGTGTGTGTGTGTGTGTGTGGTGTGTGTGTTTGTGTTTGTGTGTGTGTGGTTGATGTGTTTTGTGTTATTTTTGGGTGTGTGTGTGTGTGGTGTGTGTGTGTGTGTGTGTGTGTGTGTGTGTGTGTGTTGTGTACATGGTGTTATTGTATATATATTACATATATTATATATATTATATATATAATTAAAAATATGATATATATTATAAATATTTTTTATATATATAAAATTTTTTTTATATATATATATATATATGGTTGTTTGGGGGTGTTTTTTGTGGTGTGTGTGTTTTTTGTGTGTGGGTATTTTTGTGTGTGTGTGTGGTGTGTGTGTGTGTGTGGGGTGGTGTGTGGTGTTTGTTTGGTGTGTTTTTTTGTGTGGTGTGTGGACTGTTTTGTGTGGTGTGTGTGGGGTGTGGGGTGTTGGGTGTGTGTGTGTGTGGTGTGTGTTTTTGTGTGGGTTTTTGTGTTTGTGACTGTTGTTGTGTGTGGTGTGTGTGTGTGTTGTTGTGTGTGTTGTGTGGTGGTGTGTGTGTGGTTTAAATGCATGTGTATGTGTGCATGTGTGCGTGTGTGTGTTATATATATCTTATTTATTTTATATATATATATATATATTTAATTGTAAAATTAGTTACTATATAAAATATAAATGCATTTTTATTGTACATATATATTTATTTTTTATTTATATATATATATATTATATATATATTTAACACATGTGTGTGTATGTGGTGTGTGTGTGTGGTGTGTGGTGTGTGGTGTGTGTGTGTGTGTGTGTGTGTGTGTGTGGTGTGTGTGTGCATGAATATATATAATATAAATATATATATATTATTTTTTAATTATATATTTTTATATATATACATTTTATCATATAAAATATATACACACACAACACACACATATATAATATTATTATTATATATATATATTTATATATTATATTATATTTTACTACACAAACCAGACCCCCCACATACACACACACACACTTTAAAACATCTAATTATAAATATATATAATTATATATATATATTTTTATATATATATAATATTATTATATGATGTAAAATTTTTTATATATATTTATTATATACACACACATATATTATCTTATATTTTAAAAATTATTATATAAAATATAATTTAAAATATATATATATATATTTTTTATATATATAAAATATATATAATATAAAAAATATATATAGTTTTGTGTGCGTGTGTGTGTGGTATAAAACTTTTGGGTGGGTTAAAAGGGGCCCAGCGACATTTCGACAAAGCAGGAGATCAGATGAAAACTGTATAAATTTAAACTGATCTTTTCCCCCCGGGATGAAATTTCATTTTACTATTGATTCCCTTTCTCTTTTGTGAGCAAATTTTTATTTTTTTTCCAAGTGTTTGGCGTCTTGGAGCTCCTTTTTTCTTACCGATTTAACACTCAACAGGGTTTTAGCTCTCTGAATTTGCCACAGTTTATGCTCTCAGAATAATTCCCCAGCGTTGTATCACGGCATGTTTCTTGTAAGCAGTAAGTCGGACATTTTGAACTCCCCCCAATGATTTTTAAACTCAGAAAAATACAAATGTAGTTCTGGCGTTCCAACCATTGTCCTCTCTCGTGTTGGTTTAGCCCCTACGCCCCTGCTGCATGTTTTCAACCCAAATCATTAAAATTATCCCAGCTATAAATGAAGCTGAAAAGCGGTATTTTTAGCCCTTTCATTGGGGGGAAAATGTATTAAAGCATTTCGGGTTTAGGGGAGTGGGTCTCTCTTATTTTTTTATTTTAAAAAAACCCTCGTTTATGCGCCCCGGCCCTTTTATCATGTTATATGATTTCTTTAGCTTCGATATGCTCATTGCTTTCATTTATGCTCGCGATACGTGGGTTTTAGCGGGGGTGCTTAACCCTTGGCCTTGAAAAACTGTTGGGAATGATTTTCTAATGACTCCTTGCACCACTCCCCACCAAACATGTATTTCATATTTTAGAATAAAAGATATTTACCTATATATGTATATATGATTTTTATATATATATATATTTAAAATTTTATCTTCATATATTTTAAATATATATATAAAAATTTATATATAATATATATTGTTATATGCTTTTTATATATATATTATAAAATATATATATCTATATATATATTTATATATATATATTATGATCAAAATATGTAAATATGCATTATATATAAATATAATTATTACATATATATATTATATATAATTAATATAATAAAATATAGGAGATATATAAAAATATGTAATATATATATAATATATATATATATATATATATGTAAATTTCATATATATTACATTATATATATATATATATATATAAAAATATATATTT
>NW_025918183.1:0-12941 GCF_019202785.1 Penaeus chinensis | reverse complement strand
GGTACCTCTGTTGCTTACTTCAAAGAGTGCCAGTGGTTCATAGCCTGTGGCGTCTGAGTACCAGCTGGCCGAGGGGGAGGTTCTCGTTTGCTCTCTGTGGAGCTGCCGTAGGAAGGTACGACCGACCAAGGCACACTTCTCCATAAGTAATTTTCGGCTCGGTTTTATCGTCATGGGATTCGGGGGCATACCCCTGCCAGCGACGGCTAGTCTGTCAGCAAGCTCGTTCCCTCTGATGCCGATGTGGCTTGGGACCCAGTTGATGATAATTCTTCTACCCTGAGCAAGAATTCTCTGTGTCATTGCGAGAATCGTGGTCAGTAGGTAGATGTTGTCTGTGGGTGAGCTGTGCTGAAGACAGTCAATGGCTGCCCTGGAGTCTGTGTGTATGACCACGTGTCCTTCCCTTAGGGACGCGTGGCCTAGGGCTCCCATGATTGCAACTGCCTCTGCCTGTAGCGAGGAGGCGTTGTCTGTTACCCTCATGGATCGCGTGGCATCCCTTGCTGCTAAGCCGGCGCCTGCAGTGTGGCTCAAGGGATCGACCGATCCATCTGTGTAGTATGTTCTACTACCCGGAGGAGTGATGGCTGCAATGACCCTGTGGGCTTCTGTCTTTAGGCTAGGCATGGGGTATAGGCTCTTTTTCATTGACAGGCTCATTATGTTGAACTCTATCAGGCTCAGTGCCCACGGCGGGGCTTCGGCAAAGTCAGGGTGGGGGGAGTCCATGCCCTTAGCAAGAAGCTGTTCTTTGAGCTGATGGCGTATCAACACCCTGGCTGTATGAGACAGCCAGGAGTTGTTTGCAACGAGCTCGCCGTCTTGTTCGAGGCATCTGACTAATTTTTGTCTTAGGCTTGTGTTCCTGGGAGCCTGGATGACCTTTGACAGGAATTGTGTTGCCATTAGATCGATTCGTGAGTCCAGGGGGAGAAGGTTTGCCTCCATCAGGAGGTTGAGGACCTTCGTCCACCTCGGGGCACCCAGAATGATCCTGGCAGCTTCATTTTGGACTGTTTCTAATTTGTCTGTGTGCTTTTTCTTTGCAGCAATTAGAGCGACTGAGGCATAGTCCACAATGGGCCGGACAGCATGTACATAGAATGATCTTAGTACTTTGTGTCTGGCCCCTATGCGTCTCCCAGTCATTGCTCTCATGACGGACAGTCTTGCTTTGGTTCGGTCAACCAGGTACTGGACCTCCTTATGGAAGGAGAGGGTCCGGTCTATCCTTACCCCAAGGTATAGGTAGTCCTGGACCCATTCTAATTCCACTCCCTGGATTTTCAGTCTTGTGCCTCGAACTCTCTGTCTCAGAGCCATGGCTTTGGATTTGGCTGCAGAGATCTTTAGTCCTGTCCTACAACACTCCTCTGACACGAGGTCCAGACAACGCTGGGCTTTATTCTGGCTGCGTGGTCCAGTGGAGGTGATAGCGAGATCGTCTGCATACGAGATGATCTTGCACCCCACTGGGAGGTTTATGTTGAGGATGCAGGACATTAAAGTGTTGAATAGGGCTGGACTGAGAACCCCACCCTGTGGCGTTCCATTTTCGAGCGGCATGTGCTGCGATAGGTGACCCTGGAATTTGACATTGGCAGTCCTGTTCCTGAAGTAGTCACCTATCCAAGCCAAGAGCTTTCCTCTGATTCCCTTCTGGATCAGGCTTTCCTGAATGGCAAGCGGACTTGCCAGTTCAAAAGCCTTCTCCAGGTCAAGGAATACCACCACAGCTGGGCCCTTGCTGATTGTGCTTAAGAGCGTGGCTATGCTGTGTGCTGTGCCCATGCCCCTTGTGAACCCGTGGAGGTGTTCGTGCGGGGGTCCCGTTTTCCATTGAAGCCGGTTTAGTACCATCCTCTCAGCCGTCTTGGCCAGGCAGCTGAGCAGAGAGATGGGGCGGTACTTCCCCGGCTCCTTTGGTTTTGGGACGGGAACTATGGTAGCCCTCTTCCAACTCTGGGGTAGAGTGGAAGTTTCCCAGGACTTGTTGATGAGTTGCAATAGTGCACGCTCACCTGCTAGTCCTAGGTGGGAGATAATGGGGTACGAGATCCCATCAGAGCCCGGGGCTGTGTTGGAACTGGTTTTATAGGCTTTCCTTAGTTCCCTCAGAGAAAAGATAACGTCTGAGTTATTGGGTTCGGCTGCCCTTTCTCTGATCTGAGCGTGTCTGTCTGGCTGTAGACGCTCTTGTCTTGCCCTCAGCTCGGCTGGCAGACTGTTGCTGCTCGTTCTCGCAGAGAACTCGTGCGCCAGTCTGTTAGCCTCTGCTTGGGGGTCGTGATGGGTGCACCTCGGGGCTGAGCGGCTGGTAGCTCGCTTGACCCGTTGCCACAGCTCTGAAAGGGTGGTTGGGTGGTCGAAGGACTCACACCATTCCAGCCACTTTTCCTGCTTGACTCTGTTGGCAGTTTCCTTGGCATCCGTGACAGCCTCCCTTAGGAGGGATAAGTTGTCAGGGGTTCTTTGCCTTCGGAATAGTTTTCGGCACATGTTCACCCTGTGGTTGACCTGTGGTTGTGTAATGTTACACTTCCACCACAATTCTTAATAAATTCTTTAATAATTTTATCTTTTATCATTTTACCAACCATTGGAGCGATATATTTTAAGTTGTATTGATGTAAATAGTCTCATAGTAATATCCGTCTAGCATGGCCTAATCATCTTACGCTATTACTGATAAGCGTTTGTGTTATGTCTTCATTCTTATTCATTAACATGAATAATCTCTCCTTATGTGTGTTTCTGGAATATCGCTCAACTGTTCCATAAAGATTTCGCTTCGACATGTCATAGAGCCCGATATGTACACCACATTCCCAGTATTCACAAACTATCACTAAAATTTGTCTTCTCCAATTCAGCTTCGGAATCTGAATTAGATTTTCTTACACGTAGATGGATGTTTTTGCTCATAAACACGTTTATTATCATCTATTGGACAGTTTTTGTCTTGTTTACAGATTTCAAGACAAAGGGATTTTTCGTTATATTCAATCAACTTTACGGTGATGTTACATTTTCTGTAATTTGGGATTTCTGCATAACCTACAGTACTGCTCTTTTCATATCTCCTTAGCTCCTCTTCATCGATACTATCAACTTTATAATCATCATCATTAATAGTAATAATAATAGCAGTATTTAAATCACTAGGGTAATGACCAGACATATGTTATATATTAGTTTATTTACGAAAAGACAAAAGCTTAAGAGAGCTTGCGAAAATGACTTGAGTTACTCCTTCAAATCGTAACATCATCTTTTCTAGGCCTGTTCAAGGTCACGGGACAACAACAAATAATAAGTATAAGTATTTTCATGAAAGAAAGTTAATAATTATTATTTTATATTCTTTTAAGGCTAGCTGTTTCTAAATGAGTGTAAAACTCATTTTGTCGAATATTACATTTCGCTGTAGAAGCATAAGGCTTCTCAGAGTCTAGTGAGTATGACTCACGAAATAGGGAACCAGTAGGAGGGCTCGGAAATCATCATTTTCGATGAGTTGAAATAATTACCCTATGATGCTCGACGATGGTTAAGCTGTTTTTTTGTTTTGTTTTTTAATACTGTACAACAGTACAATTGATAGCAGAATCATGGGAAGGTATATTTTCCGATAATTCTATTTTTGATGTAATAACATTTCTAAACATCTCGATACATCTACAAAATTTATAGTATAAGTGAACTGTCTTCTGCTTAAAGGTCATCTTTAAGATATGTATTTTGTTTCTGTTATCATCTTCAGGTATAATAGATATAGTTTTTTTATTGATCAATTATTTATTAATTTATATTTTCTCGTGTATATATGTACATGTAATTATTATAACTGTAATAAAAATCTTAGTTTTTATCATACATTTGGACGTAATTGTCGACACTTATAGTTCACATAGCCTGTTCAAGTTAAAACGAGCTCCTTTAAGTGCTCTTGTATAAGTGTTTTATTTCTCCTCTTTATTATATCACACATGGCGGATATTTTAAACATAGTTCAACGTAAGTGGAAGCACGGCATACATCTCACTCTCCTGCCGCTGTATCGTTGGAATACTTTCTTCAGCCTGTAATACCGTTTGCATAATTTCCGCAACGGCTCATTTGTGTGCTTGTCGTCGTCACAAGTTGTTTTCTCGTTGTTAGTCTTAGAGATGTTCTCAAAAGGTGAAGGGTAACATTCAGTACAAAGGAGACGTACATAGGGTTGGTTATTAGAACTGTAATCAAAAATCCTATTCAAGCAACAAAGAGCTCCTCTAAGTGCTGTTGCCTTTTGTATAAGTGTTTTATCATTCACATTTCTCCTCTTTATTAGATATTTGATGTTCAGTGTATGCGGATGAATCACATCTACTCACATACATAAAAACATATACAAAAAAAAAAAAAAAAAAAAATACGGTAAATTGAATTCCGATTTATTTTTATGACAGTACCATGATCAGCCGATGGTCCTACGTTCATTATCATTATCTTTTTTTAGTGTTTCTCTATATTAGTTCTTAATCTACTTTCATTGTGTTTATATATATTAATCCATATATCATCCTCATCATTTGATAGCGGGTGTATTTGGGAGCATCCCTATTTTCCGCAAATCGAAGAAAAGACGGACATAAACTCCGTACATATCCATGCCATGTTAAAGTACTAGTTGTAGGAAGGTTTATACACTTGCTCAACATTTGATGGTGTCATGGGGAGCGCGATGATACATTTGAAGAAGCTAACTTCTACATCAATAGAATATAAATTGACTTCTATTTCTAAACTGATAAACATCAAACGAATCATTGCTAGCAAAAATATCAACAGATGAGTAAACAGTGTCCCATTTTTTTGTGTTTATCAACGTTTGTTATTTTCTTTCTAATCTTTGAGTTGTCAGCTCCGTGGCTAGCTCGAGTTGTTTCAACCGAAAATTCCCCATCACCATCAACATCATTATTACCAACACCACCACCCCTACCACCACCATCATCACTTGTTTATTTTTTTCTTAGAGGGGGAGAGGGACTCTGAGTCGGATGACCGTTTAAAAGAGGGACGGACGTGAGTGTTTCGACCCTCAGACGAACCGGGACGATTAACTGCTGCTTCAAGAAAAGCTGATGGGTCGGATTGGCTAAGTGTATTATTATCACTGACTGTCGATGAGTCGGACTGGTTAAGTACATCCTTCATTAATGATCTTGAGATGCTTTGGGGTTGTAGGTAGGGATGTTGTTGTTGTGATGCTAATATATTGATTATCAAAACCTGTTGCTGTTGTTGTTGTAGGTAGGGTTGTTTGTGTTGCTGTTGTTGTTGTTGCAATGCTAATATAAGTTGTTGCTGTTGTGGTTGGTAGGGTTGTTGTGATGGTAATATATTCATTATCAAAATCTGTTGTTGTTGCTGCTGCTGTTGTTGCTGCTGCTGTTGTTGTTGCTCCTGCTGCTGTTGTTGTTGCTCCTGCTGCTGTTGTTGTTGCTCCTGCTGCTGTTGTTGTTGCTCCTGCTGCTGTTGTTGTTGCTCCTGCTGCTGTTGTTGTTGCTCCTGCTGCTGTTGTTCCTGTTGTTGTTGTTGTTGCTGATGCCGCTGTTGCTGTTGTTGTTGGTTATGCTGCCGATCACTCGGGTGGTTATTTAATGATGGATATAAGGAAGGGTGGCGCTGTGGAGCCGGTATCTGGACATGTACCCGACGGGGTGACGGCGGCCGATTCTGCAGCTGCGAAGGTGTTTCTGTCTGGAGAATATCTCCATTCACCCATTGGAAAAATGTTGGCAAGCAATCATCCAATGTTTCCATCAACTCATCTTGTGCTGATGATTCTGTTGATGGTGGTGGTGGTCTGGGTGGTTCTGTTATGTTATTATCAACGGATGATAATGAAGGTGACCGTTTAACGAATGAATCTAATGCTGAATTGACTGTGTGTGACAATTCAGTGATAGGCGCATCTTGAGAGGACTGGCTTTGATCTCTATATATATCTTCTTTATTAGTTATCGGTGTTGGAATTTGTTCTGGTATTGGTACCTGTAGATTCTCCATCATATTTCTTGTGTCTGAAAGAAAAAAGTATATACTTATACATTTTTATATAACACGCAAACACATACACATTTTTAAAAGTTGTCCTTGAAACACTCATACAGAATCTTTCTTACGCGAATAATATAGAACATGTGAACATAGTAGGGGTAACTTTTAAAAACGTGTAGAGAAGGTGTATGTACATTACATAGATGTCGATTTATGTTAAAAAAAAAAACAAAAAACAAAAAAAAACTAGTATTTTAAAACAAATTACACACACGCCTGTACACACACCCACACATACAAAGTGATAAGGTAGCAAAATTAATATTGAAGCCAAATAAAAGATGTAGTAGAATTAGAATGATTAAAGTATATGTCCAGATATAGTACATTGTAAGCCTCTTCGCTAACGCCTATCCAACTCCTAATGTAAAGAACAAAGCTCATTCATTCTAACCAACATGCATATGTTTCTTATATCTGCACTGATTGTAATACAGTAATAATCGTGTCTCGTCTGCCATACTCTTGTTTTGTCCAGTGAATATCAACTTTTCAGAGGCTGGAGAGAACGAGTTCTTTTCATGGCAACAGCATTGGTCAGCTATGTCCGTTTCCAATCATTAGAGAAAATATCCGTTATACTTTTTGTGAATAAATGCTGTTCATTCGTCTAAATATTTGGATTGGCTGTTTCCATACGAAAATCTGTAATGCGCATTCATAGCCGTTATTTACGTTTAATGTAAAACCATCGGAGGGAATGTGTGAATATGAAGTCAAGCGGAATGCATTCAAACAGTGTTTACCGAGTGAAAAGTACCAACGTAGTAATTGTTTTCAGAGTTATTTAGCATGTTTGTGATGTTACTCTGCACTATCTTTATTAATAGTAATTATTGAATAGTACATGACCTCTTTCTATTTATAATCTTAACTTACGACCGACGGCCTAATAAGAATTAATGACAAATATAATCCCTAACTGACATTATGCTCTGCACAGGCGCATGAGAGACGTTGGGTGGCGCCCTAAAAATTGCGTCATGCTTCAAGCTCGCCTTAGTAGCTGTAAAATCTTTTCCCTAACTTTGACTATTTGATCAGCGTTCCGGAGGCCATGAGATAATGCATGTATATGTCCCGACTTCATCTCATGAAGATGAAAATATGTCATGAAAATACAAAGGAACAGCATTAGAAAGACATAAAGCTCAGTATACACTTGTACACAGAGTACGTTAATATGGAACATATCTGAATAATCTTAAAAGTAATTAGACACTTTATACATTTAAACATTACATGCATACATTTCAGACACATGTAAAATGCTGTCGAATGGCACGCAGTTAAAAGTTGTCCGGATCACATGCACACACATATGATACTTTACTTACCACTTCTGGCTTTCTTTGATTGGTCTTCCATTCTTGGTCACTAATAATAGTACAAAAGAACGATACACAGTTGTAAGTAGGACAACAACAACAACGAGCAAGGGATTGAGGAAAAGGCAGGAGAAAAGTCTTAATAACTGTTCATTTTTACTTACTCCCCCCGATCTCAGGCAACATTTCATGCACACACAAACTTTCGTTTTCTCCCCAACTCTAGGTAACATTTCTCGCTCGCTTGCTCCCTCTCTCTTTCAAAGTAGGTGTATTGAAGAAAACACTTTTACATTGAAAATTTCACAGTGTGTAGCCTTTGGAAATAAAGTAACATTCCACACGCAAAAAAAAAAAAAAAAAAAAAAAAAAAAAAAAAAAAAAAAATACTAACGCTTGCTAAGTAACATTTTTCACGTATACAAATTATTATTCATACTGTAGCGGGGCGTAGACCAAGTAGATTTTTATGTGTCTGGTTGAGTTCGGGCTCGACCGAGAATAAGAATAAAATTATTCAGGAAAAGATTCGTCTGCAGTGAACAGATGTAAGGTTCCAGGCCTACGGCACGCTGCCACCACCCGATTAGTAGGTTCGGGAACCGTGTGTGTTGTGTATGGGGGTGTGAATGTTGTATGAGAAGAGGGTGGAAGGAAAATACAGAATATGTGTACTGAATGTTGGATGTGTAAGTGTGTAAATGTGAAAAGGGAGATAGCTTAGGCAGTATTTTTAGACAGAATATTAGCACGAAAAAATACACCAAACCCCAATTTAAACAAGTTAATATCCAACCCAGAATGGAGATTAACAAAAAAAAAAAAAAAAAAAAAAAAAAAATATATATATATATATATATATATATATAGTGCTGAGGAACTCTGAATAAAAATACTTGTGTAGATAACGAGGGAAAAACGTGGTGTACGAAACAATTTAGCGTCGGAAGACAAAAAAAAAAAAAAAAAAAAAAACACACCAAAAGGGCGTTGCTTCTTCTATTCACTCGTAATCACCATTAAAAAGATATAAAGCTTAGTATACAGTGTAAATATCTGAATAATATTCTTAAAAGTAATAAGACGCTTTGTACATTTATACATTATATACATACATTTCACACACATGTAAAAAGTCCGGATCACACACACACATATGATACTTTACTTACCACTTATGGCTTTCTTTGATTGGTCTTCCATTGTTGGTCACTGATAATAGTACAAAAGAACGATACACAATTGTAAGTAGGACAACAAGAACAACAACGAGCAAGGGATTGAGGAAAAGGCAGGAGAAAAGTCTTAATAACTGTTCTTTTTTACTTACTCCCCCCGATCTCAGGCAACATTTCATGCACACACAAACTTTCGTTTTCTCCCCAACTCTAGGTAACTTTTCTCGCTCGCTCGCTCGCTCTTTCAAAGTAGGTGTATTGAAGAGAAATCGTTTTCATTGAAAAAATTCACAGTTTGTAGCTTTTGAAAGCAAATAAGATTCCACACGCAAAAAAAAAAAAAAAAAAAAAAAAAAAAAAAAAAAAAAATCAGATCTCCCTAACGCTCGCTAAATAACATTTATGCTTCGCTTCATACGTGCCACAAGTGGTGTGCTAGAGCGGAAATGCCTCATGCATGAGTCATTTCCTGCACCCTCAAAACCATCATCATCTCCATTACCCTCACCATCGTCACTATTACCATCCTCAAATGTTATCTCGATATCATGCTAGTAAGGAAACTATAATATGTCTCCATTGTACTGAATATAATCCTTTACCTTTTGGGAACACTTTTTTTTCTGCCGACGAGAAAACAGCAAATGAGTCGGTGCGGAAAATTATGCTAACAGAATTACATGTTGAAGAAAGTATCCAAACGATACAGCGGCAGGACAGAAAGATGTATAATGTGATTCAACTTACACTGAACCATATAGGTGGAAATGCCGATACAATATATAATAAAGAGGAGAAACATAATATGATAAAGAAGAGAGATAGGAATGACAAAACACTTAAACAAAAGATAACAGCACTTAATGTAACTCTTTGCAGCTTGAATAGGCTATGTATATTTGTCGACTAAGATTTTATAGTACAGTACTTAATAATAATAATAATAATAATAATAATAATAATATATATGTCTCCCTTGTAATGAATATTATCTTTTACCTTTTGAGAACATTTCTAATACTAACAATGTGAAAACAGTTTGAGGTGACGATAAGCACAGAAATCCGTACACCATTGATTTAATGCTCATCATTTTTCATATATAAAAATGTTATTAATATCTTAATAACTATAAGAATATCGAGACTAAGAGTAACACTAAAAACACTGTTGACAGTACTATTAGTAAGTGGTAAGCGATGATAAAAGATATGGAGAACGTCGACGACAAATTTAGAGTTTATAAAAAATAAGCTTTGGCTATGTCAGTGATTATAGTTCTTATGGTTATGATTATGATTATGATTATGATTATTATGATTTTCATGATTATGATTATTATGATTATGATTACTATGATTATGATTATGATTATTATGATTATGATTATTATGATTATGATTATTATGATTATGATTATTATGATTATGATTATTATGATTATGATTATGATTATTATGATTATGATTATTATGATTATGATTATTATGATTATGATTATGATTATTATGATTATGATTATTATGATTATGATTATTATGATTATGATTATTATGATTATGATTATTATGATTATGATTATTATGATTATGATTATTATGATTATGATTATTATGATTATGATTATTATGATTATGATTATTATGATTATGATTATTATGATTATGATTATTATGATTATGATTATTATGATTATGATTTTGATTATTATGATTATGATTATTATGATTATGATTATTATGATTATGATTATTATGATTATGATTATTATGATTATGATTATTATGATTATGATTATTATGATTATGATTATTATGATTATGATTATTATGATTATGATTATTATGATTATTATGATTATGATTATGATTATTATGATTTTGATGATTATGATTATTATGATTTTGATTATTATGATTATGATGATTATGATTATTATGATTATGATTATTATGATTATGATTATTATGATTATGATTATTATGATTATGATTATTATGATTTTGATGATTATAATGATTATGATTATTATGATTATGATTATGATTATTATGATTATGATTATTATGATTATTATGATTATGATTATTATGATTATGATTATTATGATTATGATTATTATGATTATGATTATTATGATTTTGATGATTATGATTATTATGATTATGATTTTTATGATTATGATTATTATGATTATTATGATTATGATTATTATGATTATGATTATTATGATTATGATTATGATTATTATGATTATGATTATGATTATTATGATTATGATTATTATGATTATGATTATTATGATTATGATTATTATGATTTTTATTATGATTATGATTAATATGATTATTATGATTATGATTATTATGATTATGATTTATTATGATTATGATTTATGATTATGATTATGATTATTATGATTATGATTATTATGATTATGATTATTATGATTATGATTATGAATTATGATTATTATGATTTTTATGATTATGATAATTATGATTATGATTTTTATGATTATGATTATTATGATTTTGATTATTATGATTATGATTATTATGATTATGATTATTATGATTATTATGATTATGATTATGATGATTATGATTATTATGATTATGATTATTATGATTATGATTATTATGATTATGATTATGATTATGATGATTATGATTATATGATTATTATGATTATGATTATTATGATTATGATTATTATGATTATGATTATTATGATTATGATTATTATAATTATGATTATTATGATTATGATTATTATGATATCGATTTTGATTATTATGATTATGATTATGATTATGATTATTATGATTTATGATTTATGATTATTATGATTATGATTATGATTATTATGATTTTTATGATTATGATTATTATGATTATGATTATTATGATTATGATTATTATGATTATGATTATTATGATTATGATTATTATGATTTTGATGATTATGATTATGATTATTATGATTATGATGATTATGATTTATTATGATTTTGATTATTATGATTATGATTATTATGATTATGATTATTGATTTTTATGATTATGATTATTATGATTATGATTATTATGATTATGATTATTATGATTATGATTATTATGATTATGATTATTATGATTATGATTATTATGATTTTGATGATTATGATTATGATTTTGATGATTATGATTATGATTATGATTATGATTATTATGATTATGATTATGATTATGATTTATGATTATGATTTATGATTATGATTATTATGATTAGATTATTATGATTATGATTATTATGATTATGATTATTATGATTATGATTATTATGATTATATGATTATGATGATTATTATGATTATGATTTTATGATTATGATTATGATTATTATGATTTATGATGATTATGATTATGACTATATGATTGATTATTATGTATTATGATGATATGATTATTAATGATTTTTGATGATTTATGATTATTATAATTAGTGATTTATGATTTTTATGATTATTGATTATTATGATTAATTATGATTCTGATTTTTTTATGATTAGGATTTATTTATACTATTATGATTATGATTATTATGAATTTTGATGGATTATGATTGTTATGATTTTGATGATTATAACTTATGATTATTTTATTGATTATGATTATGATTATTATGATTATGATTTATTATTGATTATGATTTTTGATTGATTTTGATTATTATGATTTATATGATTATTATGATTATGATTCATTACTGGAAGATTACGATTATTATGATATGGATTATTGATTATTATGATTATGATTATTATGATTATGACTATTATGATTATGATATTTATGTGATTTATTATGATATTTATATTTATTATGATTTTGATGATTATGATTATTATGATTTGATTTTATATGATTTGATTATTATGATTTTATGATTATGTTTGTTTTATGATTAGATTATTATGATTTATGATTATGAAGTATTGATTTGATGATTATGTATTATTATATTATTGATTATGTTATTTATGATTGATATTATTATGATTTTTGATATGATTTATGATTTAGATGATTATTATGATTATGATTATTATGATTTTATGATTTATGATTATTATGATTTATGATTTGATATTATGATTTTATGATTATTTATGATTATGATTATTATTATGATTATTGATGATTATGATTATGATTATTATGATTTATGATTATGATTATATTTGATGATTATTTATTAGATTTTGATTATTATGAATATTATGATATATTATGATTATTTGATTTATTATGATTATGATTATATGATTATGATTATTATA
>NW_025918182.1:10000-12227 GCF_019202785.1 Penaeus chinensis | reverse complement strand
TGATAATGAACTTGACTGTAAACACAGCCAGTTTATGCGATGCAATGTTGCAACACGCGGCCAACGCCTGCATAAGTGATGCTGTTGAAAGAGTTCGTTAGGGCCTGTGTTAGGGGCGTCGGAGTCCGCGAGGATCGGTCGCGTCGCTGCGTTGAAATCGCCCGAGGCGCCGCCGGCGGGGAGGCGCGGGGCGGGGGAGGCTCCGCTCGTGTGTGTACATAGATAGATAGATAGATAGATAGGTTGGTAGGTAGGTAGGTAGGTAGGTAGGTAGGTAGGTAGGTAGGTAGGTAGGTAGGTAGGTAGGTAGGTAGGTAGATAGGTAGATAGGTAGGTAGATAGGTAGATAGGTAGGTAGGTAGATAGATAGATAATAGATGGATAGATAGATAGATAGATAGATAGATGCCTTATTTGAGAGACAGGCAGATAGATAGACAGAGATAGACAGACAGATAGATAGATAGATAGATAGTTATAGATATACGTGTGTGTATATGTAAATAGTTATATCCGTGTAACGTCAGCAATGCAAATGAAAGTGACACGATTTCTGTGCATCTCAAGTTCAATACGGGCCTCATAGGTGACTCAGAAACATGTTATAGATTACGCCACGCCGCTAGAAAGTATTTGTTATACGTTGCAAATCAGGTGCTAGGAAAAGAGAGCTCACCTGTACAAGGACATTATTAACCTGGGAACAATTGTTGGTTGTATTAGGTGTTATGTAGGTAATCTTTTGAAAAATATGAAGCTCCTGGTTTGTTTCATTATTTCGATCTTAATGTGTTGAAGAAAGGAGGACGTATTTCATCCAGCTGGAAATATGTGTGTGTGTGTGTGTGTGTGTGTGTGTGTATGTGTGTGTGTGTGTGTGCGCGCGTTTGTGAGTGTGAGAGTATGTGTATGTAAGTGTGATGTTGTTTATGTATGAATGTTTGTATGTATCCGTCTGCTTGCGTGTGTGTGTGTGCGTGTGTGTGTGTGTGTGTGTGTGTGTGTGTGTGTGAGTGTGTGTTTGTGTGTGTGTGTGTGTGTGTGCGTGTGTGCGGGCGAACGTGCATGAGTTCGCCAAGTGGTGCGATCCTGTATGTATATTAGGTCAGTCTCTCTACTGGCGTCTTGCCCTTTGCTGGAATCCGGACCAAATTCTCACGTCTTGAGCAAAAAATACAACTCCTTTATATTTTTATATTTCGCCCACATCTTTTCTAATTTGCTTAGATATATATAACGATAATAATGATAAAAATAACTGCTCTCGTTAAAAGCAAGCAGCCCTTGCAACATGGCACGTGCCCTCAGCTGCGAAATTTTTGCACAGGCTCCTCTCTTGCATAACAAGTCTCTCAAGGTGAATGAAATATTTGCAAGCGTCAAGAACCTTGCTTAAATGGACAAGCGACGTCTGTACAGGTATAATACAGTAGATAAACAGGATATGCTGTATTATCCTGCCGGGTGCGCTGCCGAGCCGGGACAAGGGCGCTAATGCCTCAGGATTATGGTGCTCGGGCGAGGCGGTAGCGGTCAGGAGGGGGGAGGGGGAGGGGCAGGGGGAGGGAGGGAGGGAGGGGAGGGGGCAGTGTGGGCCTTGCCGTGTTGCAGAAGGGAATTTGAACATTTAGTTTTATTTTTTTATTTTATTTTTTTTTTTTTTTTTTTTTTTTTTAGTTTATTGCTTTTTATATTATTATTTTTTTATAGAGAGAATTTTATAGAGATATTTGTTTTTATATTCATTTATTTATTTGTGTATTGATAATTCTTTCTATATCGGTTTGTATTGGCTGAGCTGTTTATGTGAATTTTTATTATTATTTTTTTGTTTTTTTTTTGTTCACAAATACGAATTTTGTTATGGTTTTCATTTTTTGTTTTTTTAATGCTTCGTTTTGTTTTTGTTTCTGTTGTTTGGATTATTTCTTTTTTTCTTGTTTTTTATGTTATTTGATTTTGTTCATTTTCAACAGGAAAAAAAATGAAAAATAATTTCACTTTTTTTGTTTGGCGTTTACTTCTTGCTTTGTATTCCATCGACTCTGCAACATCTTGCAAGCAAAGGTTGTGACATATGGCTGTCCCTAAGTTGTGTTTTAGAATTCTGGTAAAGATAAGCTTTGTTCTGTCTTTTTTCCTCTTCTTCTTCTTCTTCTTATTATTATTATTATTATTATTACAACTATTATTAATCTTCTTCGTCTTCTTCATCTTCTTCTTCTTC
>NW_025918181.1:0-2500 GCF_019202785.1 Penaeus chinensis | reverse complement strand
GGTTATTATTCAGCAATAGAAGAGAAATATTTCCCTTCCACACAATTTCTGTTACTCATTTACCTTCCCAATAGCAGAAACTTCCCTAAATCTTATGACTATTCATATGCAAATGAACTTGACATTCTTTTTAACTCACAGCTCGCAGTGTGGCTTCCCAGATTCCAGTTTCGCGAAGTAAAACACACTTTGCATATACAAAGTCTCCCTGTACAAGATATCATGCGTGAAAAGCCAGACCGAGGTTGAATCCGCAGTCATAGCAGAATGATGAGCAAGACGTGGCATTCCGTGGTTTTATACATTATAATGAACTATAATGTGACGAGCGTTGTATTTTGGTGATGAGTAGGGATTTCTTTTCGTTGATTTTTTTTTCGTTTTATTTATTTTTCTTGTTTATTTGTTTTTTTTTTTTTCTTCTTCTTCTTCTTTTCTCTTCGAGGTAAAAATAAATGCACTTTTTGCTTGTTACGTGTAATAGAAATGCTCTGGATATAATAAGTGTATTTAGTGACTTTTTTTTTTTTTCTTGAATCATGATTTAGTAAAACAATAACGTTTTCTGAAATCACAAAAATACACTAAATTTAGTTAGTAATTAACTCCAAAATTAGCGATACATTCGAGACACGACCGACCTTTTGTAAAATTCCCACATGAGAAAACATGAGGCTCCCGTCATATCATATTTTCCCCAGTGATTTTTACAAAAGTAAGGAAACATGAATGTCGACATTACATTAACATGTTATATAATACCATTCCCAATATTTTAGCTTGTACTAGACAGCACGATTGAAATTTTGGTTTTATTATCAACGGTCAGTGATGCAGTGGTTTATACGGTGCCTCTTAACCCATTTGCCCCGGATTTATGTTCTGGCCCCTGTAGTTTTTGGTGAATTTTATTACCTACAGATGGCTCCACATGTGCTCCGCCGGCAAGGAGTCTATCAGTAGGCCCTGGTTACCGATCCTGATTTCCCCATTCCTTGAATTGACGGGAAAATTAATACCATTGCTATCGATACTGTTATTATTGTTATTGATGTTAAGATTATCAATTTGTCATTAAAATATTTTAGACAATGAAATGATACAAAAGACCCTTTCTTAAAGTGAAAGAAAATGGTAAACTGGTGAGATAGGTAGTTTCTAATAACTGGCTTTTTGGTGATTAAGAACTTGTAGAGCCATCTATGTGTAAATACAATAAATAAACATGTATTACAGTGGGCATGGCATGTATTCTTGCTACATGGAGCGAATGGGTTAAGAAGGGCGACAGTGTATATCTGCGGATTTTAAAATGGTTGCAAATAATAAATTCTGCTGCAGAAATATGGATGAGTAAAGATTTACTTTAAAGTTTAATGGCATTTTGTGTATCTCATACACGTATGAGACGAGCCAATATCAACAAATAAATTATTGGCTGTATAAAAAAAGAATACAAATACATACATCCACACACACACACATACATACACACACACACACACACACACACACACATACACACACACACATACACACACACACACATACACACACACACACACACACACACACACACACACACACACACACACACACACACACACACACACACACATATATATATATATATATGTGTGCATATATATAGATAGATAGACAGATAGAGTGTGCGTGTGTGTGCCTGTGTTCCTTATGTAGTTTTACTCTTAACGTCATAATTTTATTCTTTTCATTACGGATGGCCTTGATTAAAATGAATTCATTAAAAGGGATCAATATTTCCTTCAATAAATAATCCATGCAAATGCAGTTAATAAGTTGAAAATAATGTTGTTGTTTTTTGTTTGTTTTTTTGTTTTTTTCCTAGACTTCCCACGCTTTGACTGTTGCAACATCATAATTTTCTGCAATAAATATCGAATATTGACATTCTAAATTCGTTGTTGTTGCAGCTTTTGGGAATTACAAGTTAGCGTTCATTAGTCAGGCAGTAAATGATCCTAGTGCCAATAATCATTTTTATGTAAATACCTCCTGACTCTTTTCTCGATGTAAACATTCATTAATAATTTCAATTTGAATTAAATGACTTATGATTTCACAGCGGACGGTAAAAAAACACAGCGTCTGTAGCGGAATATACGTAATACAAAGGCGTTTGCAGGCGGCATTTAAGGATGAAATTACATTAGGGTAAGCGGTATTCCCGGCTCTATAGACATTCTTATCTTCGTCTTTATTGCCTCTTTAAGGTGGTTCAGTATTAGCTTATTATTGCTCTTTTTTTTTTGTTTGTTTGTTTGTGTTCGTTTTTTTTTTGTTTTTGTTTTTGTCATAAGAGATGCGATTTGTGCTTCAGAGCAGAATGTTGAATGCTTTAGAGCTTGTCATAGTTGCAATTATTAAACTACTTAATTATCTTACCTTCCTTTGCATTATCTTTTTTAAGTTTATTATCATAGATATCTGTTCTTTTGTTATTGCATAGCATTAAGAT
>NW_025918180.1:50000-60000 GCF_019202785.1 Penaeus chinensis | reverse complement strand
AGCAACGCCCCGTGTCCTGCAAACCAAAACACACGCGGGGACCGAGCGGCAACAGCAACATCAACAAACATCATCAACAAACAACACCAACAATAACACCAACACCACCCCTTCTACCCTCCCTAATAACCCCCATCATCCCCCCCCACCACCACCACCACCACCCTCAACACCAACACCACCCCTTCCACCCTCATCACTCCCCGCCCCCTCCCTCCACCAACACCATCATTCACAACAACATCCCCACCGCCAACAGGAGCGCCGGAGGGACCATATCAACACCACCACTACTCCCCCCCATATCAACACCACCGCTACCCCCCATATCAACACCACCACTACCCCCCCACCCCACCCCCACCCCTGCCCTCATTCCCATTCCCTTCCCCACCACCAAAACCATCTCCAACATCAACCATAACAACACCTACACATCCACCACCTCCACCAACACCACCATTATCTCCACCATTAACATCCCCACCACCCCATCCCCCACCACGACCACCAACAATTACAACAATAACATCAATAATCAACAACTAAAACAACCAACAACATCCACACCGAGAACAACCACCACCACCAACAACAACAAAACATCCACACCACCACCAAGAACATCCACACCACCACCAACAACAACAATAACAAAACTAAATCCACACCATCACCACCAGCACCACCACCAACAACAACAACCACCACCAACATCCACACCATCACTACCACCACCACCAACAACAAAACTTCCACACTATCATCACCACCACCACCAACACCACCAACAGCAACATCCACACCACCACCACCACCACTAATATCCACACCATCACCACCACCAGTAACAACCACCAACAACCACCACCACCACCACCAACAACAACAACAACAACAAAAACATCCACACCATCACCACCACCAATAACAACCACCACCACCACCACCAACAACAACAAAAACATCCACACCATCACCACCACCAATAACAACCACCACCACCACCACCAACAACAACAACAACAACAAAAACAT
The DNA here is from genome assembly GCF_019202785.1 of Penaeus chinensis. Classification (NCBI taxonomy): domain Eukaryota; kingdom Metazoa; phylum Arthropoda; class Malacostraca; order Decapoda; family Penaeidae; genus Penaeus; species Penaeus chinensis. Next base: position 58,962 of record NW_025918180.1, on the reverse strand, counting down.
CCACACCATCACCACCACCAATAACAACAACCACACCACCACCAACAACAACAACAACAACAACACCAACAACAACAACAACAACACCACCACCAACACCAACAACAACAACAACAACAACAAAAACATCCACACCATCACCACCACCAATAACAACAACAACAACCACACCACCACCACCACCACCACCACCACCAACAACAACAACAACAACATCCACACCACCACCACCAACAGCAACCACCAACATCCACACCACCACCACCAACAACAACAACATCCAAACCATCACCACCACCAATAACAACAACAACAACCACACCACCACCACCACCACCACCACCACCACAACCAACAACAACACCACCACCACCACCAACAGCAACCACCAACATCCACACCACCACCACCACCAACCACCACCACCACCACAACCAACAACAACACCACCACCAACACCAACAACAGCAGCAGCAGCAGCAGCGGGAGCGTCCGGGAGCCATATCAACAAGTGCGGCTATTTATATCACCGCTAATCAGAGCGAGTCATAAGGAGGCCGAGTACTCATACAATAAACATCACAACAACAACACCACAACAACAATAACAATAACAACGGATGAAGGGGGGTAAATATTACACTATTCATAGGAGTCAGCCACTCGGGGGATTAAAATAGGAAGATGTATGAAACGGCAGAGGGGTTAAAATATGACATTTATAGGAGTCAGAACCTAATAAGTGATCTAAATTAACCTTTACAACAACGCGTTAATAACGTGGGAAAAAATGACAGAAGTAAGATTTAAACAATGATAACAACGACACAACAATAACAACAGACGGGGGGAAAGTTAATGAAAAGAATATCAAAATAATAGCAAAACAAAAACAAAAAAAATACATAGGCCTTTATATTACAATATACATGTATATATATATATATATATATATATATATATCAATAGTGGCTAACTCAAGTCAACATCTTGGAAATTATGATAAAAAATGGTAGAAAATATCTTAATAATTAATAATAATAATAATAATAATAATAATAATAATAATAATAATAATAATAATAATAAACAAAATAATCATAATAATAAAATACTGATGTCACCACAACAACAGAAAATACTACGAGTCACTGAAGACAAAAATAAAAACAATAACAAGAACAATAGAGATACACAGAAGAACAGCAACAACGAAAGTCCAATGTCAATAATAACAACAACAGAGACGGAATCAAACATATAAACTGAACAAAAACAAAAACAAAAAATAATAAGACAATCAAAACAAAACAAAAACACAGTAAGACAAACAAAACGAAAAAAAAAATAAGAGCAAGGTTCATAAAAAAAATAATAGAGAAAGACAAAAAGCAAGAAAAAAAGCTAAACAGCAGGACAAAAAATAGCAAGAAAAATAAATAGCAAGAAAAACAGCTAGATAGCAGGAAAAAAGACTAAATAGCAAGAAAAAAGCAAAATAGAAAGACAAATAAATAGCAAGAAAAAACAGCTAGATAGTAAGAAAAAATACTAAATAGCAAGAAAAAATACTAAATAGCAAGAAAAAAAACTGAATAGCAAGAAAAAAAAAGCTAAAGAGCAAGAAAAAAGGCAAAATAGCAAGAAAAAGGTTGAATAGCACGGATAAAACACTAAATAGCAAGAACAAAAAACAACACAAACAACAACATTCGCACTGCAAGACATTAAAAAAAAAAAAAAAAAAAAACTTGCTGACTCATCGTCACTTATCTGCGCATTACATGAGTTTTATTACTCGTTAATAATTACTTTAATCTAATTTAATCAACACTCGTTAACGATCATCCTTGAGAGGGAATTTGAGGAAATAAAACAAATTATCAATGGTGGTGGAGCTGATTATGATGATAAGGATGATGATATGATGATGATGGTAATAATGATAATGATAATAATAATAATAATAATAATAATGATAATGATAATGATAATGATAATGATAATGATGATGGTGATGGTGATGGTGATGATGATGATGATGATGATAATAATGATGATAACGATGATGATGATGATAACGATGATGATGATAATGATAATGTTTGATAATGATAATGATAATAATAATGATGATGATAATGTTTGATAATGATAATGATAATAATAATGATGATGATGATAATGATGACAATAATAATAATGATGATGATAATGATGATGACGATGATAACGATGATGATGATGACGATGATGATGAGACTGGCGATGTTAGGAACGACAGTGGCGGAGATAAAAAGGGAGGATGATGATGGAAGAGGAATGCGAACGGGAGGAAGAGGGGGAATAAGTGGAAAATGAAGATAGAGCAGTGAGTGGGAGGAACAAAGCGATAAGAGATGGGCAAGGGGCGAGGGCAGCCAAGGAAGGGGAAGGGGGAGGGGGGGGGGGGCAATTAGAGAAATGTGTGTGAAGTTTGCGTTTGCTCTTGGCCTTCGTGTGCGTGCGTGCGCGCATGTGTGTGTGTGTGTGTGTGTGCATGTGTGTGCATGTATGTATGCATGTACGTGTGAATATACGTGTGCATATACGTGTGCGTGTGCGTACATATATGTGCGTGTGCGTACATCGTGTGCGTACATGTGTGTGTGCGTACATCGTGTGCGTACATGTGTGTGTGCGTACATCGTGTGCGTACATGTGTGCGTGTGCGTACATGTGTGCGTGTGCGTACATGTGTGCGTGTGCGTACATGTGTGTGCGTGGGTGTCCATGTGCGTCTGTAGCCTAATGGCGCTAATGGGCGATGGCATTCTGACGCCGCCGACGCCCGAAGAGGCTGTCATGCCGCCCATCGCAGCCCCACGGAGCAAGGTCGGGCGCCGGGCCAAGGGAGCGAGGGCACGCGGGGCACCTGTTGGAGGGGGGGGGGGGGGGGGAGGGAGGGAGGGAGGGAGGGAGGGAGGGAGAGACGGAGGGGGGGAGGGAGGGAGGGACGGAGGGAGAGAGGGAGGGGGGGAGGGAGGGAGGGAGGGAGGGAGGGACGGAGGGAGAGAGGGAAGGGGAGGGGGAGGGAGGCGGAGGGGGGAGGGAGGGGGAGGAAGGGAGGGAGGGAGGGAGGGAGAAAGAGGGAGAGAGAATGAGGGGGGAGGAGTGTAGGAAGAGGGTAGGGAAAAAAAAGTGGGAAGGTGAGGAATATTATTTAGACATACAAATATTTCACATATATATTCATTTACATAAACTTTATAATACAAACACAAAATACATTTTATACATTACATACTACATACGAACATATACGTTAGGCCTACATAACCCTACATACATACACCACACACACCACACACACACACACACACACACACACCCACACACACACACACCTTTCCCTTCCCCTCCCTGCTCTCTCCTCCCTCCCCTTTTTTCTCCCTCGTCCCCCCTTCCTAAAACCCCTTTTTTCCTCCCTCCCCCCCCCTCTCTCCTCCCCCCAAACAAGCCTTTTCCCCCACTCCCCTTCCCCCCCCCCCTCCCTCCCTCCTCCCTCCTTCCCCCCCTCCCACCATCCAGCATCTCAAGACCAGCATGCAGAAGATAATGAAAAGAGAAAAAAGAGAAGTAAAAGTACTAGAAAGTAAAGGAAGTAAAAAGATAAACTCCGAAGAAAAGGAAAAAAAGAAAAAAAGAAGAAGGAGAGAAGGAAAAAAGAAGAGTAGAACCTATTGACTTAGATTAGATCTCAGAAGAAAGTAGAAAGAAAAAAAAGAAGAAGAAAAAGCGAAACGAGAAACAACAAAATAGAACAATAACTAAGAAAAAAGACACAGTAACTAAGTAAAAGAGAAAGAAATACAAAAAAAAAAAAAAAAAAAAAAAAAAAAAAAAAGTAGGGGGCGGGGAGGGGGCCGCGGGGGGGGGGGGCGGGGGGGGGGGGGGGGCGGTCGGGCGGGGGTGGTCTGGGGGGACGTGTGGGGGCTTGGGGTTGGGGGGCGGGGCGGGGGGGGGGCGGCGGGTTGGGGGGGGTACGGGGGGGGCGGGGAGGTGGGGAGGGGAGCGAAAGGGACGGGGGGGGGGGGAGCCGAGTTGGGGCGAGGGCGGGAGCGTGTGAGCGACGAGTGTATGAGTCCGATACGGGAGCGTGATACTGAAAAAGTAGGAATGTCTTAAATTAGGAGGGAAGCGGAGGCGCGACGCGATAAATTATGGAGCGAAAAAAGCTCGTGGGGGAGGCCGAATAAGTAAGTAATAGAGGCGATATAGAATGGGGAAGCGAGAAAGCGATAGATGAGGGGATAAAAATAAATAAAAAAGGGGTTGTTGTGGAGCGAGTGTAGAGAGCGATACATGAAAATAGAGTAGCGAGGCATGGGAGCGAAGTCGAAAGAGGATAGATAATAGATGGGGGAGCTAGGAGGTGAGGGACATTTAAAAAAGGGGGGGAAGCGAAAAAGGTCTAAATGGAAGCAGAAGGGGGAGGGGGGGGGGGGGAGCGAAAGTAGTTAGGGAAGGAGCGCGGGGCGGGGAATGAGGAGCGATCTCCAGGAAGCGAAAGATGTGACGAAAAGTGAGTTGTGAGGCGGGAAGCGAATAAAGATAAGAGGAGGGGGAGGGGAAGAGAAAATTAGCGAGTTAAGTGGGTAGCAAGTAGGGGGGAGAGGAGCGATGAACCCGAGTGAGCGAGTCGAGGGAGTGAGCGTAAGGGAGAGAGGTCGGGGGGTGGGCGATAGCGAGAAGTGTACACGTGGGGGGACGTGGTGGGGAATTAGCGAGCGAAGGGGAGGAACAAAACAAGAAAAGGTAGTCAGTCTAGGATGAGAGCGGGGGTGAGGAGAAACGTAAAGTGGGAGCGAGCGAGCCCAGGTGGAGGGCATCCGCTGGGGGATGGGCTGGGAGCTTGAGCGGTCGACTCTCCTTCTGTAGCCCTCCGTTTCGTAGATTGTGATGGTCGTGACTGCTCGTGTGAAGGCAAACAAGAGCCGCTGCCAGATGTACGACGCGAAACAAGACGCCCCCCGCCCGTTTTTCCGTGTGTCTTGCTATCGCTGCCCAAACCCCGCACTACGATAGCGCTACGATTTAAAGAAGAAAAGGTTTGTTTCGACATTTTGTCGCGGGGAGAAGGACAGGGAAAGAGAAGAAGGGAAAAGAAAATAAGAAAGAGAGGGAGTAGAAGAAGAGAGGGGAGGGGAGGGGACGGGGAGGGGAGGGTGAGGAGGGGAGGGGCGAGGGAGGGGGCTAGGGGAGGGGGAGGGGGAGGCGAGGGGGTGAGGGGTGCGAGGGGAGGAGGGGGAGCGAGGGGAGACAGGGGAGGGGAGGGCGAGGGGGAGGGAGGCGTGGCGTAGGGGAGAGGGGATGGAAGGGGAGGGGGAGGGGGGGAGGGAGATAAATGGCGAGGGGGGGGAAGGGGAGGGTGAGGGGAGGTATGGGACGAGGGGTGGGGGAAGGAGGGGTAGAGGGGAGGGGAATGGGGGGAGGGGAAGGGGGGAGGGGAGGGTCTTGGGGTAGAGGGAGGGGGAGGAGGGGGGAGGGGCTGAGACTGGGAGGGGAGGGGAATAGAGAGGGAGGGGCGAGGGGAGGGAGGAGGGGAGGGTAAGGGGGGAAAGAGGGTGGAAAAGAGGAGAGCGGGAGAGGGGATGAGGGAGAGGGGAGAGGGGGGAGGGAGGGAGTAGATTTGTAAGGAAGGAGGAGATGAGAGGGAGGGAGGAGAGGGAAGATGATGAGAGGCAAAGAAGAGGGGTAGGGGAAGGAGATGGGAGAGGCGAAGTGAGGGATAGGGTGGGAGGGAAGAGAGAGGAGAGTGGGGAGAAGGGATGAGGGGAGGAGTGGGGAAGAGAGGGGGAGGAGCGAGAGGGAATTAATGAGTTGAGAGGGGAGGGGAGGATGAGAGGGGGTAGTTGAAGGGTTTATGGAGAGGGGATGAGGGGGAGTGGTTCATAACAGACGAGAGGAGTGGGTGAGGAGGCGAGGGTGAGAGGGGGAGGGGAGAGGAGGAGAGGGAGAATGATGAGCAGGAGGGGAGAGGGAGAGGGAGTAAAGAGGGAGAGGGAGAGGGAATAGAGGGAGAAGAGAGAGGGAGAGGGAGAGGGGAAGGAAAGAAAGGGACGAGGACTGCAGAGGGTCGCGCGGAGGAGGTTGGAGGAGAGGGAGGGGACGGGTAAGGGTTGGGAGAGTAAGGGGAGGGAGGAACGAGAGGGGGAAGTGGGAAGGGGGTATATAGTGGAAGTGTGAGGTGGGTGGTTTACAAGGGGGGGAGCGTAGGTGGTTTTAAAGGGTGGGAGTATGGGAGTTAGCAGTGGGAAGATGTAGGGGGAGTTTGTGCGATTGTGGGGGCGGAGTGGGAGGAAAGTTAGTAAGAGAAGTCAGGAAATAAAAACGCGGGTAAGTCAGCTATTAGGGTGAAGAGGGTTGTGAGGGGGATTAGGGGGAAGATGGGGGGGAGGGCGATAGAACGGAGTGGGAAGGGAACAGAAGGGTAGTTAGGGACCGTGAGAACGGAGGGGGAGTGGAGGGAAAAAAGAAAGAAAAAAAAAAGGAAACGAAAAAGGAAGAAAAAGGTCAGGGGAGAGGGATGAGGAGGAAGGATAGGGGAGAGAGGAAAGAAAGAGAGGGAAAGAGAGGGAGGAGAGGAAGGGGAAAGAAAAAAAAATAAGGGAAGGAAAAAAAAGAAAGAAAAGAGGTAGTTTAAGGGTTATAGGGGAACGGATTAGTTAAGGGGAGAGGAGGAAAGGGGGAACTAAGGGAGTAAAGGGGAATTGGAACATGGCTAGGGTATGGAAGAAAGGGAAAAATAAAAGGAAGTAAAGAAAAATAGAAGAATGGAAGACGGGAAGGGGGCCAGTAGACGGGAGGGAGGAAAAAGGGAAATAAAAGGAAATGGGAAAAAAAGGAAAAATGGAGAGCAGGAGGAGGGTGAAATGGAGGGGGAGGAGAAGGGAAGAACAACTGAATAATAATTGAAGGGCGAGGCTCCTTGGAGGGTAAGGGGAATAAAGGAAATAGAAAAAGAGAAGAAGGAGGTATGGGGAGAGAACGGGGGAGAGTTGGAGAAGTCTAGGAACCGTGGAATAGGAGGAAAAAGAAGTAGGGAGGGCGCAAGAAGAAGAGAGGAGAGGGAGAAAAAAAGAATGGGGAGAAGAAAGAGGGAGAAAGCGAAGGACGAGGGAGATGCAGGAAGCGCTAAGAGGGGGTAAGGGGATAAGAATAAGGAAATTTAACAAGATGAAGGGGAACAACAAAAAAAAAAAAAGGAAAAAATGGAAATGGAAAATGGAAAGGGAGGAGAAGAAGGCTTGTCGCTAAACTTTCAACTTCCCCCTAATGTAACTTAAAAAAAAAAAGGGGGGAAAAGAAATTCTAAAACAAAAACAAATTCAAATTTCAACTTTTTTTGAAACCCCCAAAGGAAAAAAAATAATTATTTTCCGAGTTCTTGAAAAATTACAAACATGCATGCGTCAATCTATCTTTTCTATCATTATTATCTATTATCTACCTAACTATGATATCAGCGAAATTAAAATAAATGCTACAAAAGGTTTAGTAAGAATATGGAGAAGACTCACAATTTACTTTAATTACCAGTTTATTAAAGTTATTGATACAATTTTATTGCGAAGAACCCTTCCCTTGTACCCCGCCCCCCCCCCCCCTCCCTCATATCTCTCTCTCTTCCCTCCTCACTCGTTTTTCTCTCGCTCTCGCTCTCGCTCTCCCGCTCTCGCTCTCTCTCTCTCGCTTTTCCCCTCGTTTTCTCTCCGCTCTCTCTCGCTCTCCTCTCGCTCTTTCCCCTCTTTCTCTCTCTTTCTCTCTCTTTCTCTCTCTCTCTCCTCTCTCTCTCTCTCTCTCTCTTCTCTCTCTTCTCTCTCTCTCTCTCTCTCTCTCTCTCTCTCTCTCTCTCTCCTTTTCCTCTCCCTTTTCCCTCTCCTCTTCCTCTCGTCCCTTTTCCCCCATCTCTCTCTCTCTCTCCTCCTTCTTTCCCTATCCCCTCTCCTCTCTCCTCTCTCCTTCTTCTCTCTCTCCCTCTCTCCCTCTCTCCCTCTCTCCCTCTGTCTCTCTGTTTCTCTTTTCTCTTTTTCCCCTTCTTTCCTTTTCTCACTCTCTTTTTCGTTCTTTCTTTCTATCTCTTCCACATCATTCTCCTCCCTTTCCCTCCCTCTCCTTTTCCCTTTCCCCTTCTTCTTCCCATTCTCCCAAACCTTCCATCCCTTTCGCTCTCCCTCCCTCCCTCGCTCCCTCACTCCCCCACTCCCTCACCCCTCACTCCCTCACTCCCTCACTCCCTTTCCCATCCCGCCCCCCTCTCCCCTCCCTCACTCCCTCCCTAGCTACTTTCCCCCTCCTCACTCCCTCCTCCTTCCTTCCCCCTTTCCCTCCCACCCTCCTCCCCCCCTCCCTCCATAAAGCACAAAGGCCGTGCCCCTTTCACCCTGTCGCTCGCCCACGGGAGGGACTGCACGAGAGTTTACAGGGGGGGAGAGGGAGGGAGCCCGAAGGCAGGGAGGGATGGGAGGGAGGGAGGGAGGGAGGGAGGGAGGAGGGGATGGGAGGGGAGGGAAGGGGAGGAGGGAGGGAGGAAGGGAGAGGGAAGGGAGGGAGGGGGAGAGGGAGGAGGGAGAGAGAAGGGAGAAGAGAGGGAAGGGAGGGAGGAGAGAGAGGGAGAGAGAGAAGAGAAAGAAAGAGAGGAGAGAGAGAGAGGGGAGAGGAGGAGAGAATTGAGAGGAGATGGAGAGGGAGACGAGAGAGGAGAGAGAGAGAAGGAAGATGGAGAGAAGATGAGAGAAAGAAAAGAAATGAGAAGAGAGAGAAGAGGAGGAAAAGAGGAGAGAGGAGAGAGAGGAGAGAGGAGAGAGAGAGAGAAGAGAGAGAGAGAGAGAGAGAGAGTTGAGAAGAGAGAGAGAGGAGAGAGAGAACGAGAGAGAAGAGGAGAGAGAGAGAGAGAGAGGGAGAGAGAAGAGAGAGAGAA
>NW_025918180.1:35000-37500 GCF_019202785.1 Penaeus chinensis | reverse complement strand
CCCTATCTCCCTCTCTCCCTATCTCCCTCCCTCCCTCTCCCTCTCCCTCTCCCTCTCCCTCTCACCCTCTCTCCCTCTCTCCCTCTCTCCCTCTCTCCCTCTCTCCCTCTCTCCCTCCCTCTCACCCTCTCACCCTCTCACCCTCTCACCCTCTCTCCCTGCCTCCCTCCCTCCCTCTCCCTCTCCCTCCCTCCCTCTCCCTCCCTCCCTCCCTCCCTCTCCCTCCCTCCCTCCCTCCCTCCCTCTCCCTCCCTCCCTCTCCCTCCCTCCCTCCCTCCCTCCCTCTCCCTCCCTCTCCCTCTCCCTCTCCCTCTCCCTCTCTCTCTCACTATATATCTTAAACGCTCCCTCCATCCTCATACTTTCTTGAACAATGTCACTATCTCATCCTCCTCATCCCCACTCGCCGTCATTGTAGTTCCTAACTCTCCTTTCCTGACTCCACTTCTGAAAACCTGAGGATCTATACCAAACACTAGGCCTATGTATACCACCATTACTATATTCTTTTAACGATATATAGGCCTATTTCCATAATTTCTAAAACCTTTTCCTGTTAAATAAACAACCTCGACCATATTCTCTAAACCCTTTCTCCAGATCACTGTACAGTTCAGCCCCCATCACTATGCATATTCATTTCACCATTTCTTAAGCCCACGACCCAATACTATCTATAATCTACATTTCACTATATTCCATCGACCTTAAACCCCCTTCGACACTATAATTTTAAATCTTTATCACTATAATTACTCCCCATCATATACAAAGTTCACTATATCTACTAATACAAACTCCCCACACGTCTTCAATATATATATATATAAGATCACTATGTACATTTCTCCCCCTCCCCCCCACACACGTCCCCATTTCCCCATCCGAACGAGGCCTTGAACCCACCCTCCTCTCCAGCCTCCGCCCACTCGCCCACCCGCACGCCTACCCGCCCTTGCAGACCTGTGAACGCCCACTCTCCGGCCAAAGCGCACAGCGACTTTAACTCTCCAACCTTCCCCTCTCTTCCTCTCTCTCTTTCTCTCTTTCTCTCTTTCTCTCTTTCTCTTTCTCTTTCTCTTTCTCTTTCTCTCTCTCTCTCTCTCTCTCCTTTTTGCTCCTCCCCATGTTTCCTTTCTATTACTCTCTTACCCCCTCTTTGTTTCTCTCTTTCTCTTTCTACCCCTCTCTTTGTTGCTCTCCCCTTCTTTTTTTCTCTTTCTGTCTCTGTCTCTCTCGTGGCCTTCTCCTCTTTCTGCCTGCCTCTCTTTCTTACTTACTTTCTTACTGGGATTTCTTTGTTGTTTTTTCTCTCTCTTTTTTCCTCTCTCTCTCTCTCTCTCTCTCTCTCTATATATATATATATATATATATATATATATATATCTTTCTCTTTCTCTTTCTCTTTCTCTTTCTCTTTCTCTTTCTCTTTCTCTTTCTCTTTCTCTTTCTCTTTCTCTCTCTCTCTCTCTCTCTCTCTTTCTCTTTCTCTTTCTCTCTCTTTCTCTCTCTTTCTCTTTCTCTTTCTCTCTCTTTCTCTTTCTCTTTCTCTCTCTCTTTCTCTCTCTCTCTTCGGTTTTTTTTTTCTTTTCTCTTCTCTCGAGCATTTTCTCAACCTTTGTTACCCTCTCTCTCTCTTTTTTTCTTCCTTTCTCCCTCCCTCTTGCGTTCGTCTCCCATTCTAGGATCCGTACCCCGCTCGGCCCCCCTTCCCTCCCTCCCTTCTTCCTTCCCCCCTCCCTCTCCCTATCTCTCCCTCTCCCTCCTTCCCACCCTTCCTCTCCCTCCCTCCCCCCCCTCCCTTCCTCCCACCTCCCACCCTCCCCCTCTCCCCCTCTCCACACATTTCTTTCCTCGTTACTCCCCGCCACCAGACGGTCTCACCCCCCCTACTCCCAACCCACCCCCCCTACCCAAGCCCACCCCCCACCTGTTCCTCGCAAGTGGGCGCAGGTGTCTTCTGCTGCACACACGCCCACGCGGCTCGAACACGTTGAAGACGGGCGCGGTGCCGCCCACGCTGCGACGGTGCCAAGGGAGTGCCTCAGTGCCTGGTGCCTGGGCTGTTTCGAGGGGGTTCCTTCTCTTGTTTTATTTTCTCTCTTTTCTCTCTCGCTTTTTTTGCGCTATTCTCTTTCCTCTCTGTCTGTCTGTCTGTCTGTCTGTCTGTCTGTCTGTCTGTCTGTCTGTCCCTTTTTCTATCTGTTTGTATGTCTGTCTGTCTGTCTGTCTGTCTGTCTGTCTGTCTGTCTGTCTGTCTGTCTGTCTGTCTGTCTGTCTGTCTGTCTGTTTGTCCCTTTTTCTATCTTTTCTCTTCCTCCCTCTTACTGACTGACTGACTGACTGACTGGCTGACTGACTGACTGACTGACTGACTGACTGACTGACTGACTGACTGACTGACTGACTGACTGACTGACTGACTGACAAACTAATTGACTAACTGACTAACGAACTGACTAACTGACTGACTGACTGACGAACTAACTGACTAACTAAT
>NW_025918180.1:20000-30000 GCF_019202785.1 Penaeus chinensis | reverse complement strand
AAGAGGGAAATCTGGCACTACGTAGATGAGGGAGATCTGGCACTACGTAGATGAGGGAGATCTGGCACTACGTAGAAGAGGGAGATCTGGTACTACGTAGAAGAGGGAGATCTGGCACTACATAGAAGAGGGAGATTTGGCACTACATAGAAGAGGGAGATCTGGTACTACGTAGAAGAGGGAGATCTGGCACTACATAGAAGAGGGAGATTTGGCACTACATAGAAGAGGGAGATCTGGTACTACGTAGAAGAGGGAGATCTGGCACTACGTAGAAGAGGGAAATCTGGCACTACGTAGATGAGGGAGATCTGGCACTACGTAGATGAGGGAGATCTGGTACTACGTAGAAGAGGGAGATCTGGTACTACGTAGAAGAGGGAGATCTGGCACTACATAGAAGAGGGAGATCTGGTACTACGTAGAAGAGGGAGATCTGGCACTACATAGAAGAGGGAGATTTGGCACTATATAGACGAGGGGGATCTGGCACTACATAGATAAGGGAGATTTGGCGCTACATAGAAGAGGGAGATCTGGCGCTACATAGAAGAGGGAAATGTGGCACTACATAGAAGAGGGAGAGCGGGAACTACATAGAAGAGGGAGATCAGGTACTACACAAAATAGGAAGATCTGACACTACGTTGATTAGGGAGACCTTGCACTACATAGATAAGGGAGATTTGGCACTACACAGAATAGGAAGATCTGGCACTGGATAGATGATAAAGATCTGGCACTACATAGAATAGAGAGATGTGACACTTTATACAATAGGGAGATCTGGCACTACATAGAATAGAAAGATATGGCACTGGACAGATTACAGAGGTCTGGCACTAGATAGAGTAGGGGGATATGGCACTACATTCAATAGGGAGATATGGCACTACATAAAACAGGGAAGAGGGGAGAGGGGAGAGGGGAGAGGGGAGAGGGATGGGAGGTCGGGGGTTAGCCTGCTTTAGGGGTGTGGGGAGAGAGGTGGGGATGGGGGGGTGAGGGGAGAGGAATGGGGATGGGGAGGGTGAGGGGTGGGGATGGGGGGTGAGGGATGGGGGTGGGGATGGGGGGTGAGGGATGGGGGTGGGGATGGGGGGTGAGGGATGGGGGGTGGGGATGGGGGGTGGGGATGGGGGGTTAAGGGATGGGGGTGAGGGATGAGGGGTGGGGGAGTGGGTTTGTTTATACTTTGGGAAAGTTCTCTTTTCTTTCGCTTCCTCTCTTCCTTTTTTTTTCTCTCTCGTTTTTTTTTTTTTTTTTCGACAGGTGGCAGGGTACATTTATTTCCCCTCTCTAGTTGTTTCTCTTTTTTTTTCCTCTCCCTTTTTATCTTGTTTTCCACTTCCTTTTCCCGCCCCCCCCCCCCTCTCTCCCTTCCCCCTCTTCTCCTTCTCTCATTCCCTTTCCCTCCCCCTTCTCTCTCTCCCTTTTCCGTCTCCTTCTTCCTCCCCTATTCCCTTTTCCCTCTCCCTCCCCATTTTTTCCTCCCTCCCCCTCCTTCTCTCCCTCTCGGCCTGCTAACCCCCCAACAACACATAAACCCTAAGCATAGTTCATTTTTGAGCCCCGGCCAGTCGCGCAGGCCAAATCCATGCCCTGACCTACCCCAACATGTTTGTTGGGCACAAAAAGGTGCGTAAACCTACCACGAATCCTTCTGTCCTGCCCTGTGCACTTTAAGACAGGCGCACACGGCTGGGGCGGAGGCGCACCAGTGGGTATGTGTGTGTTGTGTAAGTTGGGTAGTAAACGCGCACACACACACACACACACACACACACACACACACACACACACACACACACACACACACACACACACACATACAGGGGCTGATGGCATGAGAATCAATAAATTATTATTATTATATTATAATTTATATTATTTATATTATTTATATTATTATTTATATTAGTTATATTATTATTTATATTATTTATATTATTATTATTATATTATATATATATTATATATATATATATATATATATATATAATATACATATAATATATATCATGTATAATATATATAATATATATTATGTATATAATAAATATATATTATATATAAATATATTTATAATATATAAATATATTTATAATATATAAATAATACATATTTATAATATATAAATAATACATATTTATTATATATATATGATATATATATATAATATATAATATACACATAACATATAATATATATGTAGAAAACGTATTAATGAGAATGAATATCTTCACAATACAAGAGATGTATTAGACCAGTTTCGATTATAACTTTGTCAGTTATACATGTCTTTCTGACGAAGATATGATCGAAACCAGTCAAATACATCACCCATTCATACCTGTTCTACGTTTGTCAACATGAATACGGTTCATATATATATATATATATATATATATACATATAATATACATATAATATACATATAATATATATATATACATATATATAATATATACATTATACATATAATATATAAATATATATATAAATATATATACATATATATGAATATATATATTATATATACATATATATGTATGTATATTATATATATACATATACAAGACACACATACTATATACATCCATATTACAAATATACAGTATACACAGACATACATATGTATAATATAGTAAATACATGCACAATATATACATATATATAATATATATATAATATATATACAATATATATACATATATACATACACACATATATATACACGACACATACAATATACATCTTTAATACAAGTATACAATATACTCAGACATACATATGTATATGTATATGCCTCCAATGCAGTCTACATGTACATGTACAAAATTATATACATATACATAAACACAAAATACACATACACATCCATATACATACACATGCATAGGTATAAATAACATCCCTTTCTGAATAGAAGGGAGGGAGGGAGGGAGGGAGGGAGGGAGGGAGGGAGGGAGGGAGGGAGGGAGGGAGGGAGGGAGAGGGAGAGGGAGAGGGAGAGGGAGAGGGAGAGAGAGAGAGAAAGAGAGAGAGAAGAGAAGAGAGAGAGAGAGAGAGGGGAGGATGAGAGAGAGAGGGAGAGAGGGAGAGAGGGAGAGAGGGAGAGAGGGAGAGAGGGAGAGAGGAGAGAGGAGGGAGGGAGAGAGAGGGGAAGAGGGAGAAGGAGGGAGGAGAGAGGGGGAGGAGAGGAGGAGAGAGGGGAGAGAGGGGAGAGAGGAGTGAGGGACGAGAGAGGGAGAGAGAGAGGGAGAGGGAGAGGAGAGAGAGAGGGTGAGAGGGAGAGAAGGGGGAAGCATATACATACATAATACATAACATACAATATACATACATATACATATATGCATACTACATATACTATACTATAATACATACCTACTATATTTACATACATAAAATATGTCATACTAATCTAATTTATACATACTACATACACTTCTCTTCTCTCTCTCTCTATATTATATGTATATAGTTATTATACCTATATATATAATAAATATTTCTCTCTCTCTCTATTAATATATATAATATATAGATATATATTTATATATATACATAAATCTCTCTCTCTATTTATATATATATATATATTTATATATATACATAAATATACATACATATATATATATATATATATATATATATATATGTATATATATACATATGACATATATATAAATATATGTATATATAGGTATATATATATATATATATTAGCATTTAGTGTGTGTGTGTATGCATACATAACGAATACATACATACATACATACATGCATGCATAACACACTCTCTCTCTCTCTCATATATATATATGTATATATAGTGTATGCATATATGTATGTTTGTATGTATGTATGTATGTGTGTGTGTATGTATGTATGTGTGTATGTGTATGTGTGTGTGTGTGTGTGTGTACATTTGTATGTATGTATGCTATCAAGATTGATATAATTAGTATGTATATATGCTTATCAATATTAGTTTGTGTACATTGACAACTTTTACACCACTTGTCTTAATTTCATCTCTCTGGAGACAATCTTTAGGCCCTGAAAAGGGCCGAGAATTATGATCTTGTGTTGCAGGTATGCAATCAAAACCTTAGGCGCGCTCTCCGCGGATACGGCGAGCAAGTTGGATATCCTTAGGCATGATTGTGACCCTCTTAGCGTGGATAGCGCAGAGGTTGGTGTCCTCAAAGAGGCCGACCAGGTAAGCCTCGGAGGCTTCCTGCAGAGCCATGACAGCAGAGGACTGGAAGCGGAGGTCAGTCTTGAAGTCCTGGGCAATCTCACGGACCAGGCGCTGGAAGGGCAGCTTGCGGATCAGGAGCTCAGTGCTCTTCTGGTAACGACGGATCTCACGAAGGGCTACAGTTCCGGGCCTGTAACGATGGGGCTTCTTGACACCTCCGGTAGCAGGGGCAGACTTACGTGCTGCCTTGGTGGCCAACTGCTTGCGGGGGGCCTTGCCTCCGGTAGACTTACGTGCAGTCTGCTTGGTACGTGCCATTGTGCGAGTTTGTATCTATACAGATATGAAACGCGATCTCGCTCAAGACGTCAATTTATAGGAGAGCGAGCGAGCCCTAGCGGAGTCGCGTGTGGCTGCGAGAGTCTGGCTTAACCCCGCCTATTTCTACTGGGTAAATATTGCCAGAGATACGGCACATGTCAGGTCCTGTAATGCAGCCTCCGTGACGTTATGTTCAATTCCTAGTTGAAGCTTGGGACAAACTACTAAGGCCCAATCAATTGAAAGTATTTTACATGTGAGCTTTTGTCAATAACAAGGCCTAGGCGAGTTTGTATTTGCACAGCGGTCAGTTAAGATGAGCGCTCATCTGAGTCGGCCGCCTCGCCGCTACGCAGACGGGGCGCGGCGGTAGCCTTACCAGATCTCGGCCGATCCGAAAATTCATCTGGCTAACTCCCAGCAAGAATACCACTATCATCATGACCGGACGAGGCAAGGGCGGAAAGGGGCTCGGAAAGGGTGGCGCCAAGCGTCATCGCAAGGTGTTGCGTGATAACATCCAGGGTATCACCAAGCCTGCCATCCGTCGTCTTGCTCGCCGTGGAGGTGTCAAGCGTATCTCTGGTCTCATCTACGAAGAAACCCGTGGTGTCCTCAAGGTGTTCCTCGAGAACGTGATCCGTGACGCCGTCACCTACACCGAGCACGCCAAGAGGAAGACCGTCACCGCCATGGACGTCGTCTACGCTCTCAAGCGCCAGGGACGTACCCTGTACGGTTTCGGAGGTTAAGTGTCTTGACAGACAACATCTACCGTCAAAACCAACAACCCCCACCAAACCAAAAACCTTGGACCTATTTTAGGTCCTACAAATACTCATAAAGAGGATACAATTTGATACCCATCTATCTATCTTGCTTTATCTACTACATGTACTACTACTACTACTACTACTACTACTACTGCTGCTACTTGCACTACTAGTACTTCTTGCACTACTACTACTACTACTACTACTACTACTACTACTACTACTACTACTACTACTACTACTATTAGTAAATCAACATGAGTCCCCAGTATTGCGATTACAAATATTGATTTTTCTTGCATCTCTACTGGTATTGTTATCATTACTATTATTATTAAGCTTGTAAGATATGATATGTTATTATTGGTGGTATTGTAAATGATGATGATGAAGAAATGTGTATGGTTACATTAAGCTTTAGTTATTATTAGACTGATAACCAACATGACGCAGAAGCAAAGAAAGAAAGAAAGAAAGAAACAGGTGTAACATGTTGGTATGCTGTTGTACGGGAAGTAACGATTTGACTCTGTTTCATAATTTTATGATTTATGCTTTATGCTTTTCCTTGAGTGAGTGAGGCCGAGAAACGTCATTGAAATTGAACATTACCTTTGTATTTGTTAGTATCAGTATTATTGCCTTGTTCGAGTCTATTTGTCTCAGTGTGCGTTTTACACATGCGGATATACAACAGGCCGTCCATGCTGAGGAGAAGAAATAAAGACTAAAGTAGATATATGTGATTGTGATAAATGGCGGTCTAAAGTGCATTGGGCCAGTAATATTTGAAAAGCGTGTACCCACATGAATAAAGTATTTTCCCTAGGGTGTTTATACACGTGTGCGTTGTTGCTTAAGTGCATGCAGACACACAGGGGCGAGGGATTTGAACGCTGGTCAGCAAGATTGCTAGACGAGATCGCTACCGCTGCTACAGACAGACACCCAGAGGAAGGGAGAAAAAGCCAGACACACACCCAGAGGAAGGAAGAAAAAGGCAGACATACACCCAGAGGAAGGAAGAAAAAGGCAGACACACACCCAGAGGAAGGGAGAAAAAGCCAGGCAGACACACAGAGGAAGGAAGAAAAAGCCAGACACACACCCAGAGGAAGGAAGAAAAAGCCAGACACACACCCAGAGGAAGGGAGAAAAAGCCAGGCAGACACACAGAGGAAGGGAGAAAAGGCCAGGCAGACACACAGAAGGAGGGGGTCTGCCTGTCTGTGTATGTATCTATCTATCTGGCTGGCTAGCTACCTAGCTAGCTATATATCTATACATCTATATATATATCTATATATCTACATATCTACACAAGCAACAGCTTACTGAGCGACAACCCCAGCACCCTACAAATACTAATAACTCAGAGTACACCTCGTAAAAAACCTACACACAATGCCTTGCTTTGTTTGTTTTTTGTATTACTTGAGTGAGAAAGTCAAAGGTGGATACATGCATAGATACACGGGTCCATATATACACAGATACATAGAGAGATAGATACACAGATCCATAGATACACAGATCCATAGAGAGATAGATACACAAATCCATAGATACACAGATCCATAGATACACAGATCCATAGAGAGATAGATACACAAATCCATAGATACACAGATCCATAGATACACAGATCCATAGAGAGATAGATACACAAATCCATAGATACACAGATCCATAGATACACAGATCCATAGATACACAGATCCATAGATACACAGATCCATAGAGAGATAGATACACAAATCCATAGATACACAGATCCATAGATACACAGATCCATAGATACACAGATCCATAGGTACACAGATACATAGATACACAGATACACAGATACATAGATGCGCAGATACATAGATACACAGATACATATGCTATTATATTGCCCACATACAAAAACGGATAAACAAACAAAAAACATGAATGAATGGACCTATTCGAGGCACGAAGACAGACAGACAACCACACAAACTTACAATCATGCACAAGATCGTAAACAACCTTGTGGACATTAACAAACAAGAAATTCACACAACACCAAGTTGATTGTAACACAGACTCTTAAAAGCCAGCAAGAAAGAAAGAAAGCAAGCAAGCAAGCAAGCAAGCAAGCAAGTACTCCTTCATTAATTCATTCTTTCTTCTCACGCAGCGTGCGCGAGCGACGGGAACACACACACACACACACACAAAAAAAATACCACTTGGACCTTGACCCTTTCCCACAAACAACCAACCATATATGTATGCGTGGCCTGCACTTATTATATATACACAATCCTACTCTCAAACACACGCTCAATCACACATTCACAGAGTCAATCATTCCTACAAGCACATTCATACTCAATAATAACACATTCACACACTCAATCACGCATTCACATACTCATTCATACATACAAGTACATTGACACTGAATCAATCAATCATACTCAAACACACACACACACACACACACACACACTCAGCCATTCATAAAAAAACAAACAAAACACAGAGGCACACTCAATCCCACATTCACACGCTGAGTCACACATTCACACAGTCGCATACTCTACCATTCATGCAAGCACATCCACACGCTCAGTCAGTCCGGCAGTCAGTCAATCACTCATTCACACACACACATACAATCACTCATTCACACACACATACACTCACTCATTCACACACACATACAATCACTCATTCACACACACATACACTCACTCATTCACACACACATACATTCACTCATTCACACACACATACACTCACTCATTCACACACACATACATTCACTCATTCACACACACATACACTCACTCATTCACACACACATACATTCACTCATTCACACACACATACACTCACTCATTCACACACACACTCACACAATCACTACCAGACACATTCACACAATCACTACCCCACACACTCACACAATCATATATCCACGCTCAATCACACATTCTCACAAGCTCAGTCATTCACACACATATAATCACTCATTCACACACACACACAAGCATTCATTCACACACACAGTCACTCATTCACACACACACAAGCATTCATTCACACACACAGTCACTCATCCGCACTCAATCACACACTCAGTCAGTCAGTCACACATTCGCACTCAAACACACATTCACACGCTCAATCATTCATAACAACACATTCACTCACTCACTCACTCACACATCCACACTCAAACACATTCAAAACTACAAAACAAACACAATCACAAACCACATGCACAACGAACAACTAACTCATTCATTCATTCATTCATTCATTCATTACACGTAGGCGCAAAGCACCACCGACACAGAACCAACTACACACAATATCACAGGGGGGAGCTGGGGAGGGGGGGGGGGGGGACACACGACAAAAAACACATATTCATTCAAACTAAATCAAACCCATCATCAAAAACAACAAGGGAAAACAACTATCTAAAAAAATAATAATAATAAAAAAAAAAGACTACAAAAACAACAACTCAACTCAAATCCAATCCATTTCATTTCACAATACTTTACTTTGCTCTTGTCTTGGGGAGACCTAGACGTCCAAGCCTCGGACAATAACACAGAAAAATGGACTCTATGCACATTGCCACACACAAGTATAGGCCTTAACCACTGTATAAACAAGCAGACACTACCGAACTGCTTGCCCGCTCGTTTGCAAGACTACTTTTGACGGAAGACAGCTCAAAGTATCACGAACATAAAACATGTTGAATTTGTGTGACCAAACCAGTTCCAAAGGTGTGTCAACGAATAAGACAAAAATATAAGTTTACTAGATGAAATAACTTGATGTTTTGAAACGATATCACAACAAGCAAACTAGATTAAGTGTCGATAAAGGAAAGTTCCTTCCTCGTGAACGATCAAATAACGGGGATGTAGAAATCTTTTCAATGGATTGATTAGCTTTCGTTTTTTGTTAATTTTCGCATCAATATCACTATTATATTGATGTAATTTTAGGTATTATCACTTATTTTACATATAGCATACTATATATGGAAGCCTATATAAGGCAATGTATACATCAAAATATTATTTACACATCAATTTGCTATTTTTCGGTTTCGGTTTCTGTACACATCCATTTCATTCATTATGTGTGTGTGTTTGTTTGTTTATATATATATATATATATATATATATATACATATATAGACCCATATATATATATATATATATATATATATATATATATATGTATATATGTACATGTATACGTATATACACATTTATAAATATGTATATATATATATACAGACATAGACATAGAGATAGATAGACAGATAGATAAATACATATACACACAAAGATATATATATATACATATACACACATACGTGTGCATATACACATAAAGATGGTATACACGTAGTGTGATGATTATTAATATTTTTGTTGGAATAGAAAGAAATCATAAATACTCGTAAAATATAAGAATCCAAGCAATTCCATTCCACTGCATGTTTGCGTATCTAAGGAGAGAGAGTGGTGCCAAAAAAAGAAAAAAATATGTACATTTATTTAAAAAGTCATATTAATATGATACAGCAGCGGACCGTGGCAACACCATTTTCGGGCATCCTCCTCACTCGCGGGATAAAATGCTCGTGCCCTGGGCTTCGGCGAAGTGAAGTCGACGGAAGTTCACTTTGCACT
>NW_025918180.1:0-10000 GCF_019202785.1 Penaeus chinensis | reverse complement strand
CCTGAAGATTAAAGAAGTATAAGATAAAAAGAAGGGGGGCGATACCCCTTGCATGGTTTTTATGTTTTGGTTGCAACTGGTCGGGAGTGTGGTTTATTTATCGTGAATGGAGCCAGGCTGGATGGAGGAGACACCTTTATTTGTTAAAACATTTTATTGATTAAAAGTCTAAAAGCGTGAGAAAAAAAAAAAAAAAAAAAAAAAAAAAAAAAAAAAAAAAAAAAAAAAAAAAAAAAAAAAAAAATCATCAATGTCATGTACCATTTGACCCTATCATCCCTTCGTACCCTATCGTACTGTTGTTGACACAGCTACTCATTCATTCATATGTCAACATAGGGATAAATGGTAAGGAGAAAAGTAAACATGGGAACAAATGAGTGAGGAAGGTTGAGCACGGTAACAAGAGAGTTGGAAAGTAAGTGAGGAAGAATGATGATGGAAAGGAACAAAGGAATATGAAAAAAAAAAAAAAAAAAAAAAAAAAAAAAAAAAAAAAAAAAAAAAAAAAAAAAAATAAAAAAAAAATTGAAGTGAAATGAAGTGATGAGAAAAAAGTAATGAGGAAAGCTGAGGGTAAGCAAGAAAGGCGTGAAAAATAGAGATAATGGTAAGTAGCGCAAGTAAAGTAAAGATTTACCACAAGTTTTTTTTTTTTTTTTTTTTTTTTTTTTTTTTTTTTTTTTTTTTTTTTTTTTTTTTCGCCTGCCAGGGATTATCATAGCAGGTGTGATCCCGCTATGATAGCCTGTTGCAGGTGAGACCCTCGTCTGCCTCCCTTCCAGCTCCTAGGAACTGAGAGCGAGGTTCAGTGGGTCACTCTTTTGTTTAATTAAAACAAGAATGTGGTAAAAAGAACATATGATTATAACAAGAACAATAAACGAGAACGCTCTTTTACCACAGGTGTGGTAAAAGAGCATGAATATTAACAATAACAAGAAATTAAACAACCACATTTTTTTTTTTTTTTTTTTTTTTTTTTTTTTTTTCGCCTACCAGGAATTATCATAGCAGGTGTGATCCCGCTATGATAGCCTGTTGCAGGTGAGACCCTCGTCTGCCTCCCTTCCAGCTCCTAGGAGCTGAGAGCGAGGTTCAGTGGGTCACTCTTTTGTTTATTTGAACGAGAATTATGGTAATAAGAAGATGAATGTACGCAAGTGTGGTAACAAAAAGCATGAATATCAATAAGAACAAGAAACATACATATACATTTTTTTTTTTTTTTTTTTTTTTTTTTTTTTTTTTTTTTTTTTTTTTTTTTTTCGCCTACCAGGGATTATCATAGCAGGTGTGATCCCGCTATGATAGCCTGTTGCAGGTGAGACCCTCGCCTGCCTCCCTTCCAGCTCCTAGAAGCTGAGAGCAAGGTTCAGTG
The DNA here is from genome assembly GCF_019202785.1 of Penaeus chinensis. NCBI lineage: Eukaryota > Metazoa > Arthropoda > Malacostraca > Decapoda > Penaeidae > Penaeus > Penaeus chinensis. The sequence continues at coordinate 8,619 of NW_025918180.1, read as the reverse complement.
GGTCACTCTTTTGTTTATTTGAACGAGAATTATGGTAATAAGATGAATGTACACAAGTGTGGTAACAAAAAGCATGAATATCAATAAGAACAAGAAACGAGATTTTTTTTTTTTTTTTTTTTTTTTTTTTTTTTTTTTTTTTTTTTTTTTTTTTTCTCGCCTGCCAGGGATTATCATAGCAGGTGTGATCCCGCTATGATAGCCTGTTGCAGGTGAGACCCTCGTCTGCCTCCCTTCCAGCTCCTAGGAGCTGAGAGTGAGGTTCAGTGGGTCACTCTTTTGTTTATTTAAACGAGAATTGTGGTTAAGCATGAATGTAAACAGGTGTGGTAAAAGAGCATGAATATAAACAATAACAAGAAATTAAACTACCACAAGTTTTTTTTTTTTTTTTTTTTTTTTTTTTTTTTTTTTTTTTTTTTTTTTCGCCGGCCAGGGATTATCATAGCAGGTATGATCCCGCTATGATAGCCTGTTGCAGGTGAGACCCTCGTCTGCCTCCCTTCCAGCTCCTAGGAGCTGAGAGCGAGGTTCAGTGGGTCACTCTTTTGTTTAATTTAAACGAGAATTGTGGTAAACAGAACATATGGTTATAACAAACAAAAACATTGGAAGATATTATAAACATTAAACAGTTGATGTGTGTCCAACGCATAATTCGTTAAGGTTGTGGGAGAATGTGGTAGTGTGTGATGTGATGACATGATGCAGTGGTGTGATGTGGTGTTATATGATGTGATAACATGATGTAATGATGTGATGGGGTGATGATGTGAATGTGAGGCGTGAAGTCTTTTGTTGCGCATAGGCTGCGGAGGGCGGTAAAGGTGATGGTATGGTCTTGGCATTGCAGTGATTTTTTCGCGTGGAAATCATCCTCCGGACCGAGCACAGCATAAACAAAAAACAAACAAACACAACACAAGCTGTGAGCGGTCAGGAGGCTTTTTCCTCGCCTAAGTGGTTTATGCGTTGGCTTATAAGAAAAGGAATATGAAATGAAATTGTTTACATACAAAAAATATCAATAAACATATATAAATGAGAGCTTTCTGTGGGGGTGGGAAACATCCTTCGACCTGCGCGCACGTATGCGTGCAGATCGGAGGCCTTTCCCCCCAACAAAACATTTAGCTCGCGTAGAGAGGTTCTGGGGGATCTCCGTGTATAAGTGGGAGTGTCCTGGGCCACCACGGGTGATTTGTTTGTGTGTTTGTGTGTTTGTCTATGATGTCGTCGTAGTTTGTATTGTCTATTTGTTGTATGCGGTCCCAGGTTCGTTTGCTTTGTGTGTGTATGCGTATATTCAGTGGCTCTATGTTGTATGTTTGGTGTAGTGATTGTGCGGTAATTCTGTATCGTATTCTGTCTGGTATAGTGGTGTTGTTTATCCAGTATAGTGCTTTGTTCTGTATGGATTGCATCTTGAGTTTTTGTGTTTTTGAGATTGCAATCAGTGGAATGGGTGTGTATTCGAGTATGGGTCTTACAGTGGTTTTGTAGAGTTTGAGTTTGGTGGTTGTTGTGCAGTATGAGAAGCGTCTGAGTTTTTTGAGAGCTGTGCTTGCTTGTTTTATTCGGTGTTGTGCGTGTGTGTGAATACCGTTTCTGCTGAAGTGTAAGCCTAGCATGTTTCCTGTGGTTGCGTAGGGTATGTCTGTGTTGTTTATTGTGAGTGGAGGTGGGTTGCGTCTTGCCACTGGTATGACTGTGAATTTGTTTGTGTTTGTTTGTATTTTCCATTTGTTTTCGTGGGTGTTGATCGTGTTTATGGCTGTTTGTGTGGCTGCTTTCATGATGTTTTTGGATTTGGAGGGGTGTGATATGATTTGTGTGATGTCGTCTGCGTATGCGATGTAATTGCTGTAGGGTGCTGGGGGTGATAGGTTGGCAGTGTAGAGGATGTAGAGTGTGGGTGAGAGGACGCTGCCCTGTGGAACTCCACTCCTGAGATGGATGAGAGGGCCTTGGTAAGAACCAAGGCGAATGGAGGCTGTTCTGTTGTCCAGGAAGTTGCTTAAGAGGCATGTGAAGTGTGGAGGCAGTTGTAGTTGTGTTATTTTGTATTTGAGGCCGTCATGCCAGACCTTATCAAAGGCCTTGGTGACGTCTCGAAGTATAATGTTGGTTTGGTGCTTGTTTGCGAGACTGAGAGCGATCTCCTCATAAGCGAGGGCGATTGCGCTCCCAGTCCCTCTGTGTGGCCGAAAGCCGTGTTGCCTAGGGTTGTGTATGTTGTTGTATTCAAGATGTGTTTGAAGTCTGCGTGTGATAATCCTCTCAAGCAGCTTCCCGGGAACTTCCAGCAGTGAAATGGGCCGGAAGCTGGTCACCTCGTGAGGTGGCTTCCCTGGTTTGGGGATGAGGATGAGTGATGCATGTTTGAATTTGGTTGGGAAGTGTCCTGTTGCCAGGGCAGCGTTGAAGATGTGTCGTAGTCTGGTGAGCATGATGGGTGGAAGGTGTTGCATGATAAGTTTATTGATGTTGCTGGCTCCTGGTGTTGTGTTTTGTGATCGTGTGTGTGCATGTCTCATGTCTTCTGGTGTGATGGGGTGTGATAGGGGGTTGTCTGGTGTGAGTGTGTTGAGTGATATTGTTTGTGATGGGAGAGTCAGGTGTTGCAGTTGTTGTAGTGATTGTGTAACCTCGGCTTCTGTGTCTGGGTCAAATGTTGCGTTTTCAGCAGGGGAGATTTGGAAGTTCTGTTGCCAGAACTCCCTGTGAACTGCTTCCATCTCCTCTGCTGTGTCTATCTTTTGTCTGTTGGTGTTGTATATGTATGTGATCGTCTGTCTGTTCGATCCTATGAGTCTTCTGTGTTTCATCCAGAAGACCTTAGGATCTTTTATGTTGTTGCAGAGTTCTCTTGTGAGTGTTTCCCAGTGTTGGTTGCTCATTTGTTTTGTTTCGTTGGTGAGTTGTATTTGAATTTCTCTGTGTCGTGTGCGTAATTCTGTGTTCCATCCCTGTGTTTCAGCAAGGTCCCGAAGGTGTCTGTATTGTATTTTTAGTGTTTTTAGACGATGTGTTTCTCTGTAGTGTGCAAGTGTTTTGAATGTTGTTTTAGGAATGTTTGCCTCTCGGGCAGTCTGTATGTCTGCGTACCACTGGTTAAGGTGGTGGTCTATGGTGTGTGTGGGTTGCCCCTCGAGATCTGGAGTGTGTGTGTGTTCAAGTGCTTGTTTAAACCCTTCCCAGTTTGCATGTTTAAGGTTCTCTCGGGGTGGTGTAGGTAACATGATTGGGTTGGTGGAGAGTGTGAGTATCACGGGGAGGTGATCACTGGATGTGACGTCGTCTGTGGTTATGTGGTAGTTTAGGTTTGCTTGTGTGTTGGCGAGAACTATGTCGGGTGTGGTGGAGCTGTTGGCACGTATGAAAGTGGGGGCGTCTGGGCCGAGGTGGGTGAGTCTGCCGTCGGAGATGAGTGAGGCAAGGCCTCGTCCGACGGCATTTGTGTCTCTGTATCCAAAAAGTCTGTGGTGTGCGTTGAAGTCTCCCATTATGTATGTTGGTTTTCGGTGTCGCAGGAGCTGGAAGAGGTCGGGTTGGTTTATGTAAGGTCTGCGTGGGGGGATGTAGGTGGTGGCGATGATAATGGGTCCATGAGGGGTGTCTATTTCAATGGCCATGAGTTCTGAGGTGAAAGTGTCTAGTATTTTGTGTTTGATGTGTTGTTTGACAGCAATGGCAATACCATCACTGATCTCGTTTGTTTTGTTGGATGTGTATGTGTTGTAGTTGTATATTTTTACTGTTTGTGGGTGTTTGAGTGAGTGTGAGTTTATGAGTATGATATCAGGGTCGTGTTGTCTGTACTGGTTACAGAGTTCTTGTCTTCGTCTGTATGTCCATGTGTGTACATTATGTTGAATGATCGTGAGGCGTGAGTGTAATGTGGTGTGTATTGCAGCCATGGTGTTACTTGGATGTATCGTACCAGCCATTCTGTAGGTGTTCGAAGTTTTGTTGATTGAGTTTTTCGATTGTGTCTGGCTGGATGAAGATGTTTCCGTCATGTAAGTGTTGTGTGATTTTTTGTTCGTGAATGCGGTTCTGGTATGTGGTGTTAGTGTATATCCATTTGATTGTACCGCGTTCTATTTCGTATGCCAGTTGTTGTCTGTTTAGGTGTTTGTAGCGTAAGGGCTCCATGGAAAAGAGGCGGATGCCGTATGTTTGGGGGTTGAGGTCGTAACCGTCCCTATGGCGAAGGGACTGATCATCGACCTCAGAGTCTGTAAGATCGTCTGTGTGTTTGCGGTGTACATGTGTTGTTTTGGGTTTGACTGATTGTTTTTGTTGTGGTTTTGGGTGTTGTGGTGACTGATTGTCTGTGTTGGTTGTGCGTGGGCGTGCAGGTGAGTTTGTGGGTGTGGGAGTTGGTGTTGGGTTTGGTGTTGGTGTTGGTGCTGATGTTGGTTTCCTTTGTGGTGTGGTGAAGAGTTCGGTCTCTGGCTCGTCCTGTGGGTCGAGATCCGGTTGTGGATGGTGGGAGTGATGTGGTGAGATTGTGGTTTGTGTGAGTATGGTTTCTGTTGTAGTATTAATTGTGTTTGGTGGGAGAACTTTGAAGATCCCCCAGGAATCCCCGTCCCCAAGGTCAAGATCAGGTAATTTATTAATTTTTAAAACTTTTTTGACATGGTGTCTAAAACCAAGTCCTGGCTCCATCATGTTTTGCAGGTGGGCATGTATTAGTGCCGTCATGATGCCTACAGAGAGGTCATCGGGTAGTTGCAAAATTATTGGTTTTTCTTTTTTATCTTTTTCTTTATCTTCTTTGATTTCTTTAATGAGGGGTTTTAGCCATGCGTTTTGTGTGGCGGCTATTGTTTGTTTTACAGTTTGCTCGGCTACACGTTTGATGGGAATATCCTTTTTTTCTTCTTCTTTTTTAGCTCTTTCTTCTCTTGTTGTTTTCATGGCCTCTTTCCTTATGGGGCAAGAGTTGGCCATGGTTCGATGCCCTTCACCGCAGTTGAGGCATCTTTTGCTGGCAGACTTACAGTCTCTGTAGTTGTGGGTGTTGGACCCACACTCTGAGCACAATTTTAATTTCTTTTCCTTGTCTGGACACTGGTTTTTAAAGTGTCCATATCGGTAGCAGTGCATGCATTGCACGATGGTTGTGAATCTTTCTGGTTCAATTTGTCTTGGACTTATGAAGATATTAAAGAGGTATAGCCCCTTTTCTTGGATATTGGCGGTAGTCTGGTGGTCCGTGAATTGGATCTTCATCAGGTATCTGTTTTTCATGACAAAGATGTTGCCAATTTGGTTATCTGGGAATTGTCTTTCCAGCTCTTCCTTGATGTTTTCAGGGGCTTCTTTTACTAGCTCCCTATCGAGCTGTTTAAGGACCAGTGTGAGTTTGGCTTTGAGTTCAGGTGGCATTTGTGGCTCAAAACCTTTCTTTATAAGTAGATCTTTGCATGTGGTGGTGAAAAGATCTTCAGCATTTTTCTCATCTTGACAGATGATAAGGTAGTGGTCGTGGGCGGTGATTACCCTTAGGGTCCGAATTTCAGCATCGAAAAGGGCTTGCAGGAGGGCTTCCCTCTTTGAAGAAGAGGGTCGCCCATTAGTCAATTGGATTTTGATCCTCATGAGGACATGAGGTGGTGGTGGGTTGTTGTTAGCCTACGCCACTGACCCAAAGGGAAGGCAGGAATTACAAACCCACCCCCGTCCCCTCTTGGAGGGGCTGTAGAGGTCGTGTGGGTGTTCCTGTGGTGGTCAGTGGAGACCCTTTTCAGGGACCTAACCCTATCCCTACTCACTAGAGTTGCAGGTTTATGGAGACCTGCGGTTTCCCTGACCCTGCAGCCTGACCCTCTCAAGAGGAAGAACCGGCGGAGTTCTCCGGTACCTCTCAAGAATTGAGGCTTTGTACTTGGTGATGCTCCCTGGTCCCAATCTGCTACAAGGGGACTGGGGCTGCACACCTCCCCCAGGCGAATACTAGAGTCACAAGAACTCTCGTAGGCCCAGGAAGAGTACAAGAAAAGATGGAAGAAGGCAGGGGCAGAAAAAGAGGTCAAAGAGAGATTGAATACTGGGCACCGAATGGCAGTGATAATAGCCGAAGCTACACTATCATTCAGGGCCTGTGGTTCAATCAATGACCGGTGGTGAGGGTCAGTGACACACAGCTTAGCCTGGTCAAGGTCGCGGCAGACCACGGTGGCTTGACGGAGCTGTCTATGTGTCACTTTGTCTATTTTAGCTCTCAGTAACATAAGTTACTTAAAGGTCAAACGGTGTTGCGGCAGCGAGAACTGGCTAAACACGCGGTAAGCGAAAGCACAACAAAGAGCTTAGTGCAGGGTAGCGGTATCTGGCAATGAGGGAGCGGGCTCGCTGATTGGCCGGGTATCGCTGCTCTGAGACTGTGGTCTGTTTGCTGTGGCTGCTTGGTTTGACCTGTGATTTGGCAAAGGTGAGTTTAGCTTTTATAGGCGGCCCCGGTTGACTGAGTCAGATTGCGACAACTGGCATGTTCTGTGTACACCAGATCAGCCAGTAGTCGTGGTCCTGTACGGGGAGGCTGGCGCGCGCGTCGAACAATAAAAGGAAAATTGGGAGTGCGGGAAGCATACTTCGTCCCGTAGGTACGACGACAAGCATCATGCCACCCAAAACTTCCGGAAAGGCTGCCAAGAAGGCCGGTAAGGCCCAAAAGTCTATCACCAAGGGTGATAAGAAGAAGAAGCGCAGGAGGAAGGAGAGCTACAGCATCTACATCTACAAGGTGCTCAAGCAGGTCCACCCTGATACCGGTATCTCCTCCAAGGCCATGTCTATCATGAACTCTTTCGTGAATGACATTTTTGAGCGCATTGCAGCTGAGGCTTCCCGCCTTGCACACTACAACAAGCGTTCCACCATCACCAGCCGGGAGATTCAGACCGCTGTCAGGCTGTTGCTCCCTGGAGAACTTGCCAAGCACGCCGTCAGTGAGGGCACAAAGGCCGTCACAAAGTACACTTCCTCCAAGTAAATCTCTAGGTTGCATGCTTTTCTTGCCTCCTAGAACAACATCGGCTCCTTTAGGAGCCACATATTGTAATAAAGCAGATATACAATGACTTTGGTAACCCAGTTAGTTAGTAACATGTTCCCTGCCTCCTACTCTTATTGTTATTATTACTACTACTACTTCTACTACTGTTTCTATTATCAGAATTACTACTATAAGATCATTTATTGTCCTTACACACAGATAGATAGCTCTACAAGTGCATAATTAATTACCAAGTAGACAAACAGTGAGTCGGTTTGTTATTCATTAGCCCTACCTATCTGTGTATCTCGGCTGTTTAGCTTTTTGCGTAGAATGTTGGAAAGTGCCTTGTATGATTTCATTGTGATTGATATTAGTATTATCATCATCATTAATTAATTAACAGACATTTCACGCCTATTATTATTATTATTATTATTATTATTATTATTATTCAAGGAATGGCCAAATCAGGAGCGGTCACTAGAACCTACAAACTACAGAGAACATAACATAACACCTAACTTGTAGAGGTAAGGTAGGTTTGATCATATGTGGTATATTTATTAATCTATTAGCACATAGACCTTGGGAGGAAAGTGGATCGTAGCCTCTGTCACTCAAAGTGAGTATTCAAATAATGTGTTGCGTTATTGAGTGTCTTGATTGCAACATACACCTACACATTATATATCTGTATATATAGAAATCTGTAGATATACATATATATTCTATATATTCTATATATACATTATATATATTATATATATTCTATATATACATTATATATATTCTATATATTCTATATATACATTATATATATTCTATATACTAAACATATATATACAGATTTCTGTATATACACATATATACAGATTTCTATATATATACACATACATAACTATTTATATTTATACATACAGAATTATATATATATATATATATATATATATATATATATAACTATATATATACATATATACATATACATATATATACATATTTATATAGTTGTGTGTATATATATACACATACCTAACTATATATGCATACATAACTAATATATATATATATATATATATATATATATGTATGCATGTATACACACATACATACATACACACATACACATCCACACATACATACATACATACATACATACATACATACATACATACATACATACATACATACATACATACATACATACACTCATATGTGTGTATACACACACACACACACATATATATGTATATATATGTATATGTATATATATATATATATATATATATATATATCCCACTATATATCTATATATATTTATACTTAAATCTCTCTGTGTATATGTATATATATACATACATACATACATACATACATACATATACATACATATACATATGCATATACATATACATATACATATACGTATACGTATATATACATACCTAACTATATTTACATACATAAACATATGTGCATACATAACTAATTTATACATACATACATACACTCTCTCTTTCTCTCTCTCTCTCTATATATATGTATATAGTTATCTATCCTATATATATACATAAATATTTCTCTCTCTCTCTATTTATATATATATA
>NW_025918179.1:15000-18778 GCF_019202785.1 Penaeus chinensis | reverse complement strand
TATCATTATTTTTGTTATTATTATTATTGTTGTTAATAATAATAATATATATAATATGTATTATTACTATTATTAGTATTATTATTATTAGTATTAATAGTATTATTAGATACCGTCGTCATCAGTAATATGCCTACTGTTACTTTTTTATTACGTTTAAAAAGATCTTTTACCATTGATAATTTATTCATCATATAATTCCCATAACACAAAAAAGCGGATAAACAAATGCTAGAAGAGAAAAAAGGAAAAGGAAAAGCAAAAAGAGGAAGAGAGAGAAAAGAGAAAGAGAAAGAGAGGGGAAAAGGGGGAGAAAAGGGGGAAGAGCAGAGGAGAGAGAGGAGAGAGAGGGAGAAGAGAGGAGAGAAGAGGGGAGAAGAGAGGAGAAGATGAGAGGGAAGAGAGAGGGAAGAAGAGAGAGAGAGAGAGAGGAGAGAGAAAGGAGAGAGAGAGAGAAAAGAGAGAAGAGAGAGAGAAGAGAGAGAAGAGAGAGAAGAGAGAGAAGAGAGAGAAGAGAAGAAGAGAGAGAATAGAAGAGAAGAGAGAAAGAGAGAGAAGAAGAAAGAAAGAGAAGAGAGAAGAGAGAAAGGAAGAAGAAGAGAAGAAGAGAGAAAGAGAAGAAAGAAAGAGAGAAAGAAGAGAGAAAGAGAAAGAAAGAAAGAAAGGGAGAAAGAAAGAAAGAAAGGGAGAAAGAAAGAAAGAAAGGGAGAAAGAAAGAAAGGGAGAAAGAAAGAAAGAAAGGGAGAAAGAAAGAAAGAAAGAAGAGAAGAAAGAAAGAAAGAAAGGGAGAAAGAAAGAAAAAAGAGAGAAAGAAAGAAACGAAGGAGAAAGAAAGAAAGAAAGGAAAGAAAAAAGAGAAGAGAGAGAAAGAAAAAGAAAGAGAGAGAAGAAGAAGAAAAGAAAGAAAGAAAGAGAGAGAAGAGAGAAAGAAAGAAAGAAAGAGAGAGAAGAGAGAAAGAAAGAAAGAAAGAGAGAGAAGAGAGAAAGAAAGAAAGAAAGAGAGAGAAGAGAGAAAGAAAGAAAGAAAGAGAGAGAAGAGAGAAAGAAAGAAAGAAGAAAGAGAGAGAAAGAAGAAAGAAAGAAGAAAGAGAGAAAGAAAGAAAGAGAAAGAGAAGAAAGAAAGAAAGAAGAGAAGAAGAGAAAAGAAGAAAGAAAGAGAGAGAAGAGAGAAAGAAAGAAGAAAGAGAAAGAAGAGAAAGAAAGAAGATGATGAAAGAAGAAAGAGAAAGAAGAGAGAGAAAGAAGAAGAAAGAAGAAAGAGAGAGAAAGAGAAAGAAAGAAAGAAAGAGAGAGAAGAGAGAAAGAAAGAGAGCCGGGAGGGGGAAAGCCACGAACTTTTCCCCTCGAACAGGTTTCTCCCATTTCACTGTTAGGCTAAATTGGACGGCTCCTAACGAGGAGACAAAGGTGAAAATGGGAATGAAATGGGCATTTTGATAGATATTATGGTGATGGTGACGGTGGAGGATGATGGTGATGGGGATGGGGGACGGTGACGGTGGTGGTGATTGTGGTAATGGTGACTGGTGGTGGTGATTGTGGTAGTGGTGACTGGCGGTAGTGGTGACTGGTGGTAGTGGTGACTGGTGGTAGTGGTGACTGGTGGTTGTGGTGACTGGTGGTTGTGGTGACTGGTGGTTGTGGTGATGGTGGTGGAGATGGTTGTTTTGGTGATGATCGTGGTTGGTGGTGGTGATGGGGATGATGATGGAGAATATGATGGGGAAAATTTCACATATCTAGTAATTTATCTACCATAAGTCCTTCATTTGTTTATGTTTAACTTCATATTATTAGAATTAACATAGCGTTATTATTTTTTTCATAAAAGGTAGTAAGTAACATTATATCTCCCAAGGCACGGTTATCATAATTGACATGATGCTCTTTGGATGTGCTTTTGCAATGAAATGAAGTGAGTGACTTGCAATCACGTTCGGTTATAGAATGCAAGTCACGCTCCTATTTCATTTCACTTCACTGCAAAGACACTTCAAGAGAGCATCTCACCTTGCAAGTAATTACGATAGGTCTTCTATGATCCGGAAGCACTATAGCTGCTCACTTGTATTTTGTTAGAAAATTTTATAAAATCGTAACACTGAATGGAGAGCCGCCATTTTCTTTTGCATGGATTTGCATAGATCAGGATACGAAGTATATTTCACGTCATTTAATAATCACCATCTCACTCAAGCACACGCGCGTACGCGCGAACGCACCCCCACACGCACACATTCCCTCCTCCCTTCTTCCCCCCCTTTTTTTACCCTCTCTCCTCTCTCTCTTTTACTCCTGTCCCTCTTCCCCCCTCCACTCTCTTACTCCTGTCCCTCTTCCCCTCTCTTACTCCTGTCCCTCTTCCCCTCTCTTACTCCTGTCCCTCTTCCCCCCTCCCCTCTCTTACTCCTGTCCCTCTTCCCCCCTCCCCTCTCTTACTCCTGTCCCTCTTCCCCCCTCCCCTCTCTTACTCCTGTCCCTCTTCCCCCCTCCCCTCTCTTACTCCTGTCCCTCTTCCCCCTCCCCTCTCTTACTCCTGTCCCTCTTCCCCCCTCCCCTCTCTTACTCCTGTCCCTCTTCCCCCCTCCCCTCTCTTACTCCTGTCCCTCTTCCCCCCTCCCCTCTCTTACTCCTGTCCCTCTTCCCCCCTCCCCTCTCTTACTCCTGTCCCTCTCCCCCCCCCCTCCCCTCTCCCACTCTTTATCCTTTTAACAATTAATTCTACCATTGCCTTGTTCAAACACGTGTCGGGGATTTAAGCGAAGAAGCACGTGTAAACTAGAGGAGGGGGGATAAGGAAAGGCGGAAGGGGGCAGAGGAAAGGGAGGTAGGAGGGAGAGTGAGGAGGGGGGTGGAGGAAAGGGAGGGAGAAATAGGAGTGGAGAGAGGGAGGAGTGGACGTGCCGAGAGGGAGAAAGGGAGGGAGGAAAAAGACATCAGGAAAGAGGGAAGGGGAATGGAGGAGTAGGAGGGAGAAGTGGGAGTGGGGAAAGGGAGGGAGAGGGAGGGAAGGGTGGGAATGGGGAAAGGAGGAGTTAAAGAAGGGGAAATGGGGATAGAGTAGGAAGGGGGAGGGAGGGAAATAAGGGAGGGAAGAAGGATAGTAAAAAAGAATAACTGGAAAGGGTCGTAAGGAGGAAAGGAAGAGAGAAGAAAGACGGAGAAAGCAAGGATAAAGGAAGGGGGAGGGGAGGGGAGGGCGAAAGGAGGGAGGGAAGGATGGATACAGAGGGATGGAGGAAGGGGGGGAGGGAAGGAAAGGTGGGGACAGAGGCAGGGAGAATAAAACCTCAACCCAATAATGAACACCGTGATTGTCAGTTCACGTTCAGTCTGTCGCTCGTTGTCTGAGGTGCTGTTGAGCTTTTGACATGCAAACGAGGCTAATTGATTAAGGGTGGAGGGGGGGGGGGGGGTGGGGGGGGGGGGGGAGGGGGGCCTAGAAAATCAAAAGTAATGGTTGTTTAACTGAGAGAGAGAAAAGAGAGAGAGAGAGGAGAGAAGAGAGAGAGAGAGAGAGAGAGAGAGAGAGAGAGAGAGAGAATTTAGGAGACGAATTCTTAATGTTTATTGTATGTACTTTTGTTTGAATAGTTTGTTTTTTTTTGTTATAGTAATTCCCCTCGTAGCCGACACATGGCGCGAATCTTCTCCTCCTTCCTCCTCTTCCTCCTCCCCCTCCTCCTCCTCCTCCTCTCCTCTCACTTCCTCCTTCCCTCCTCCTCCCTCCTTCCATTCCTCCCTCCCCTCTCCTCTCTTCCCTCTCCTTCCTCCTCCC
>NW_025918179.1:5000-7500 GCF_019202785.1 Penaeus chinensis | reverse complement strand
AGCGAGAGAGAGCGAGAGAGAGCGAGAGAGAGCGAGAGAGAGCGAGAGAGATAGAGAGAGAGAGAGAGAAAGAAAGAGGCAGGCAGGCAAAGTAAGGCAAATAGTGTGAAATAACCAGGCGAGCAAAGGCAAATGAGGCGACAAGTAAGCGAATGAAATGGAGACGGATTTTGTTCCGACCCGATCGGCTAATCCGCCTCCCTCCCCGCGTGACCTGTCCGGATGACCTGATCTTAACACCAATGACCTGTCCTCCGTTCCTTCCTCTTTCGCTCCCTCCCCCTCGCCCGATCCTATCTTTTTGTAGTTTTCTCATTCTTTTAATCCCTCTCTCGCTCGCTCACTCTCTCTCTCTCTCTCTCTCTCTCTCTCTCTCTCTCTCTCTCTCTCTCTCTCTCTCTCTCTCTCTCTCTCTATATCTCTCTCTCTCTCTCTCTCTCTCTCTCTCTCTCTCTCTCTCTCTCTCTCTCTCTCTCTCTCCCTCCCTCCCTCCCTCCTCCTCCCTCCCTCCCTCCCTCCCTCCTCCCTCCCTCCCTCCCTCCTCCTCCCTCCCTCCCCTCCCCCTCTCTCCTCACTCCTCATACTGTGATTTTAGTGTCAGGGATTGTTGGTGACCTCGTTGGACTTTTTTTTTTTTTTACTCATTTTCGTTTGGTGATATCTGTTTTACCTCTTGGTTGTATCTTTCGTTTCTCATTTGCCCTTTCATGGTGTTTTCACCACTCCACATTTCTCTCTTTTCTTTCTCTTTTTCTCCTCTTTCTCCTCTTTCTCCTCTTTCTTCTCTTTATCCTTTGTTTTTTCTCTCTCTCCCTTTCTTTCCCTCTCTCCTCTGCCCCCCGGTGCCTTTGAATCTCATCATTTTATGTATGTATACTTGTGTGTATGTGAATACAGGTGTGTGAGTGCAAGTATGCATTTATACCGTGTATGTGTATGTATATGTACATGTACATGTACATGTACATGTACATGTACATGTACATGTGTATGTATAAGTGAATGTACGTGTACATGTATATGTGTATTTATATGTGCATGTATATGTGAATGTACGTGTACATGTATATGTGCGTGTATATGTAAATGTACATGTACATGTATATGTAAATGTACATGTATATGTAAATGTACATGTACATGTATATGTAAATGTACATGTGCATGTATATGTGTATGTATATGTGCATGTATATGTGTATGTATATGTGTATGTATATGTGAATGTACATGTGTATGTATATGTGAATGTACATGTGTATGTATATGTGAATGTACATGTGTATGTATATGTGTATGTATATGTGAATGTACATGTGTATGTATATGTGAATGTACGTGTACATGTATATGTGAATGTACGTGTACATGTATATGTGAATGTACGTGTACATGTATATGTGCGTGTATATGTGAATGTACGTGTATGCGTAAATGTACTAGTGTAGTACATGGATATGTGTATGTGCGTGTATATGTGAATGTACGTGTATGCGTAAATGTACTAGTGTAGTACATGGATATGTGTATGTGTGTGCGAGGGCGTTCGTTCGTCTCCTCTGCCTTTGTCTTCGCACCTGCACTGCGGCGCATGCTGAAACCGCCTTAAAATAGCCCTATCTTCTTTTTATCGCTCTTTTGGTGGGCATTGTTCTATGATGTAGAAGGCCGGTGTCTTTAACCCCCCTTCCCTCTCTCCACATCTTTATCTCTCTGTACGCATGTCTATCTATCACGCTGTCACTCTTCTCTTTTCTTCCTCCACCTCCTCACCCACCTTTCCTTCAGTCTACATCTCCCTTTTACCCTTTTCATCCTTCTCCCTACCACCCTTCTTCCCCTGTTTCCTTCACTACTCGTTCTATCAGTCAGTCTATCTTTTAACCTATCTCTTATTATGTATCTCCTCCCTCTATCCTTCGCTCCCCCTCCCCCCTCTTTCCCTTGGACCCTGTTATGCAAGTATAATAAAAAAAACAGAAGTCATTGTACTCTTCCAGATAACCCCGATTGCTGGCTAGAAATTACGTCACGAGGTCGCGGTGTTTTTGACCTTTCCTTCCTCCCCCTACCCACGAACCCCCTCCCCTTCCGTCTTCTGTACCCTCCCCCACTTTCGTCCCCGGTACCCCTAGCCCCCTGTCGTCTCCTGTACCCTCCCCTTCCTTTCCCCTCCCTTCCGCCTCCTGTCCCCCTCCTGCCCCCCTCCCTTTTTCCCTCCCCTCCCCTCAGCTTGCATTACGAGACTTATGCTTGCTTGACTCCTCTGTTATGTCATCGGGGTGCATGGAGGGATGGGAGGTTGGGGGAGGGACTAGAGGGAAGGGGGTTAGGGGGAGGAGCTGGAGGGATAGGGGAAAGGGGGAGGGTAGGGGGATGTCACACTGGGATGGTTGTTGACCTCATGCTAGAGATTTAGGGACGATTTGGGCGAATCGTGATGAAAATAATGCTTGAGAAAATTAAAATATCACTAATACTAATATATGCAAAAAATATA
>NW_025918178.1:12500-14561 GCF_019202785.1 Penaeus chinensis | reverse complement strand
AGATGTCAGCAAAGTCAGAAAGAGTTGGTTCACAAACCTGGTTATTTTATACAATCTCAAATGTGAAAAATACCATGACCTTCCAGGGAAAGCCATGTACTGAGTTAAATACCCCTTACCTAATGCCACATTTAAATCTTTCCTAACAGCACCCATATTCAACATTCCTATAGGTATATCTTCCTATGGTGAAACTTTCCATAATCTGTAATACCAATGTATGCTGAACATCGCTAAATCTGCTGGCTTTTTGAACTACACCTATCATTTTGAACCCCATCAGGAACTAAACGGATTGTGACATGTTGTGTTGGGTGTAACCATGGATACACTGTATTAAATTCTGGAGAAAATAGCAAACAGAACATGTTTTGAGTGTTCCTGCAATGTTGTTGAAGACTTCAGTGTCCAAATTGCAACAAATGAAGATTAAATTTCAAAAAGTAATTCTTCCAGTGTGATAAATCATAAGGCAAGCTAAACACCCAAGAGCTTGCCCCAGGAAGGAAATCCCCATGGAAAGGATAGGAAAAATATCCCAGGGAAAAAGAGTGCAGGGGCTTACTCCCCATAAGGAAGGGATGAAGGCAGTTCCTGGCTTGTCCCCATTAAGAACATAGGCCTACTCCAGAGGAAGGGGTCCAGGGGCTTGCCCTAATAAGGTGGACTGGAGGATGTGAGTTTTCCCACTTCAAACCCCCCAATTCCTCAGAGGTCCCCTGAGACTGAAGGAAGCAAAAGGAAAAAGCACAAAATCAGGTGTAGCTTTCTTAATTTAGCACGACCTATGTTTTGTAATGTGAGTGTTCATTATTATAAAGCCATTTGGTCATACAGGCATAATGCATGTTATGTGTTTGTTCTCTGATGTTCCCTTATGTAGGTTCCCCCTCAGGAATCCCAGAGTTCTGCTGGCTTTGTTTACATGTACTGATATTTTATTTGCTTGGGAGATGTACTTTAAGGCATTTATAAGTTGCTGGCTACGTAATATGTAGATTAATGAACTGGGGCTTATTTGGTGAGGTCACAAAGTAATAGACTCCTTGGTGGCTGAGCACTTGTGGAGCCATTAATGCAGAGATACATTTCACAGAACAATACAACAGTGAACATCACATTTGCCTGGCAGCATTAGGTTTAACAAGGTGTTATAAAAGAATATAAAACAAAAATTATTAAGAAATGAGTATAATATGGACTTCCTTATTTCCTTTACTATAAAATGTAGCAAATGACATCTGCATTTCTGTATCATAAGCAAAAGTATTATTTTCATGATTTAAAAAATGATCTCATATTGCCCTCTCATTAAAATAACAATGAATACACATTAAAAATGAATTAATCACAATGCTGGATAGCCAACAAAATGCACATAAAAATCAATGGAAAGGAGTACAGCCCTGGATTGAACTGGGACAATAGTTGGTCAGGTTTATTTGGTCACTTGAATTGACAACACAAAAAGGGTGCTGTTAAGCGTGATTGTGATTTTCATAGTGTCTTGTCTGAGCAAATTTTTAAAGTGTTTAATGTATACTCTGAAACTGTGTAGAATATGTTTTTTTTAGGAAAAAGGAAGTTAGAAGTTTTGACAGCAGTCCAATTTCCTGGTTTGTCATGTGTGTGCTCATGCCTGCAATGTCTCTGTTCTATTTGTGGTAACCTCTGATTCACCTATTGATAAACTCAAAACTCTACAGCAATAATCTGAGTACAAAGTTCTCCTTGAAATCTCTGATAGAAGGCCTATAATCTTAATCCTTGACTGATAACAGAACAGGATCAAGTAATAAGAATTGCCTCAACACTACACTTCTAGACAGCTGAGACCAAGAAACAACTAATAAAGGAGGTTAAAGCAATGGAGCTCATGCCTGTATATATTCTCATTCTAAACAGTGTAATCAAATAAATGAAAGTGAGAAGAATAAGTGCACTCACATAGTATGCCTTTAACGAGCATTTGAATATCATATCACAACCAATTTTTTTCTATGTCACTCATCACGTTTACTGGGTTCAAGTGTACACCAGCAAGAGAAATAAGGCACCGGG